>NW_017307867.1:120735-129486 GCF_000935625.1 Nanorana parkeri
TGTACGGGCTATTCACAATAGCCCGTACAGCTCCCGATCATGGCTGAGCCGTGCTGAAAGCCGAAGCTGGCCGAGTGGCTGGCCATTGGCCGGCCGACAGCCTGCTTCTCACAGCTGGGCGGAGCCAGCCGTGATCTTACAGGTGGCCCAGGCCACTTTCAGAGAGATCAGCGTCCCTGGTTACCTGCTAACCAGGAACACTGATCTCCAAACAGCTAACTCTCCCTGGCGCCCCGGGAGTCTCCTGCTCCTGTCCGCCAAGGAGAGAAACACCGCTGTGTCTTTTTTTCTTTATTCTGTCACAAGCGGTGTCAGAAAAAAAAAAGAATTTTCCCATTGAAAAGCATTGGGACATTACTATTGGCTATTTCAATTTGCAGTAGCCAATAGTAAACTAGCATTGTACACCCGGAGCCACGCCCGAACACTGTTCGGCTCATTTCACTTCAGATCAGTCATTCACTCGGCTGCCCTCGGCAGCTTAGTGAATAGACCCCTAAATAGACCCCAGCCTGAAGTGAATAGCCGAACAGTGTTCGGCTCACTTCAGATCGGTCATTCACTTGGCTGCCCTCGGCAGCTTAGTGAATAGACCCCTAAATCAACCTCTTTTTCTTTGTAACATGCTTGCGCACATGTTGCAATAAACAATTCATCATTGTTTTAAAACTTTTTTTCTTACTTTTTTCCTTTTCCACATCCTTCTCCATGTGCTCCTGCACCTCTCCTCTTTCCTCACACTTCCGGTTAATTAGAATAAGCCATAAGGCTTTGCACAACTGTTCCCACTGCACACACACCTTCTCACTGTCCTTTTCACACACAGTATATATACTGTCCCACAACAAGTTTAGGAAATGGCAAGCAGTTTAAATATGCAACCATGCATATTTATTGGGGTGTATCAATTCAGGACTAACCTCTCTTGCACTTAACCCTCTGCCAAGCCTTTTACCTGTGCAACCCACCTCAGGATTCTTCAACTGCATTTCTCCTCCTTCCTCTATACTGCCCTCCACCAGAACCTAATGAGTGAGATACAAACTCTTATCCATATTGTTAATGCTTTAGTGTGTTGCCAGTGGTTTTTTTAGATTCAGAATCTGGGCTTCCAAACAAACAATTAGCAAACATCTAACTCAAAAATACTCACCCTCCTATGGTTGTTCAAGAAGAGCATACACTGAGCATGATGTGTCACATTTCTACTCATAGAAGATATGTTTGACATAATTCTCCTTGTAGTGCCCCTTGCTGCTGATCATTGTAGTGCCCTTTGATGCTTGTTCTTGTAGTGCCTCTTGGTGCTGATCCTTCTTCTATGTTGTCTGTTTTTATTTACTTTTTAATTTTATTTGTGAATGAATAATAAGATGTACCCCTTTTATTCACATTTGGACAACTGGATATCTTTGGGCCCTTTTTATTCTAAAGAGGATTCCAAAGTCCAATAATGCCCCCCCTGCAAATCCCCACATTCACTGGTGGCCTTATTCCCTGTTATGAGGCCTTATTCCCTGTTAAAATGGGATCAAGGTGACATGCTGGGGAAGGAGGGGAAGGTTCCCCCCACTTCAAACTACCCTCCCAGTGTTGAGGGCATGTGGCCTGGTATGGTTCAGGTGTGGGGGGGGGGGGTGCATGCTCGCTGTCCTGCCTCCCCTTGTTTGGCCAGTTTGCAAGAGTGGATAATAAAGTGGAATACATTTTGAGGGGCACCCTACACTGTGGGCTTTTTTTCAAAGTAACAGTACACATTTTTTGTAAACAATGTGTACTGTCCCTTTAGAAAATAAATGAGGATAAGATAGTTAAGGTTCTGTTATGGGTTCTAAGGGGGACCCTACTCTGTTTTATGACGAGGGAAGGATCTGTCATTTAGCTGCAGTAGTTTTTTTTATATGTCTCCCATGCCAGTGCCCACATACCTATGCCCCTTTTTAATATAAGCTTGCAAATTGGTCTTAAAAAAGGGCAGAACAATTTGCAAGATTAGGCTCCTTTAGACTTCAATGGAGTTCCGGTGCTATGCTCATGATAAACTTTGCCTTGGTTCACTGTCAGGAGCGTCCGCGGGCAAGCAGCACAGAGAGAACCCGCTGGCAGGAAGCAGCCTAAAAAGTCCGGAGGCAAGGTAACAAAAGGGCAATCCAAAGAGGTAGTCGAGCGCAATCCAAGGTCGAGGCAGGCAGCAAGGGTCAGAGGCGATAGTCGGTCCAGGGTCGGTACACGGGAAGTCAGCAGAGGGTTCAGGTAACAGGCAGCAAGGCACATAGGAGGAGAGCTTCGTATGTCACACCAAGAGGTGGAATAACTCAGTACTGAGCCAGGGCTCTGGCCAGGTTTTTATAGCCAGGGGGTGTGAGTCCGCCCCCTTCCCGAGGGCCAATGGCAGGTGAAAGGCGTGTGTGTGGGCTGGGGAACCTCCCCCAGCAAGGCCACAACTGAAGCTCAAACAGGTGCACGCGTGTTGCGAGCACGGCCCCGGGATGCGTGCGCAGCCTGTGTACTGCGCACACATACCCGGTGCGTAGCTCGCGCACGCGTAGTGGCCGCCGGAGCGCCCGTGGGTCTGCCAGGCTGAAGGGAGGTCTGTACCCTATGCCGTACCCTCTGACCTCGTGGGGGGGCGACGCCCCTGACATCCTGACAAAGCCCCCCACCAAGGAGCGGCCTCCGGACGCGACCCTGGGAGGGCCTCTCGGGATGGGCCCGATGGAACGCCCGCACCTTGGCATCCGCATGGACACCCTCCGAGGGCTCCCAGGAACGCTCCTCGGGACCATACTCCTTCCAGTGGACGAGATACTCGAGGACCCCACGCCGGCGGCGGGAGTCCACGATCTTCTGGACTTCGTATTCATCATCGTTATTCACCTGGATGGGCGGAGGAGGAGCAGGTGCCCGTTCTGGGAACGGATTGGTATGGTGCGGCTTCAGCAGGGACACATGAAACACAGGGTGGATGCCCAGGGATGCGGGCAGCTGGAGTTTGGCAGCAACCTCGTTGACCATGTCAATGATGGAAAAAGGGCCAAGGTAGCGGGGACCCAGCTTCCTGGAGGGACAGGAGAGCCGGAGGTGCTGTGTGGACAGCCACACCCTGTCCCCCTTCTTGTACTGCGGGGACACCACCCGCCGGCGGTCGGCTTATATCTTCTGGCGCCGCTGGGCGACTTGAAGCTGCCGCATGAGAGTGCGCCGTAATTCTCGGAGGTTCCGGAGCCGCTGGTCACTTCTGGCACTGGGGCGTCAATAGGCAGATCCGGAACGGTTAGGGGGTGATAGCCGTGGTGGACAAATGCTGCTGGTTATTATATGTGAATTCAGCCAGGGGGAGATGGCTCACCCAATCGTCCTGCAGATACGAGGAGTAACATCGGAGGTACTGCTCCAGTGTTTGATTGGTCTTCTCGGTTTGCTTATTGGTTTGTGGATGATACGCAGAGGACAGGCTGCATGTGATGCGGAGACTCCGGCAGAAGTGGGTCCAGAAACGGGACGTGAACTGGGAGCCCCTGTCCGGTGTTGTAGGAAGAGGTCGGAGGTCTTCTGGGCGGTAGGGAGGCTGGTAGTCGGGACGAAGTGGGCCATCTTGGTGCACCGATCCACTACCACCATGATGGTGGTGCAGGATTGCGAGGAAGGTAGCTCCACGACGAAGTCCATCGCAATATCCTTCCCCAGGGGCCAATGGCAGGCGAAAGGCGTGTGTGTGTGCGGGCTGGGGAACCTCCCCAGCAAGGCCACAACTGAAGCTCAAACCGGTGCACGCGTGTTGCAAGCACGGCCCCGGGATGCACGCGCAGCCTGTGTACTGCGCACGCGCACCCGGTGCGTAGATCGCGCACGCGTAGTGGCCGCCGGAGCGCCCATGGGTCTGCCAGGCTGAAGGGAGGTCTGTACCCTATGCCGTACCCTCTGACCTCGTGGGGGGGCGACGCCCCTGGCATCCTGACATTCACTCATCCTTAATCATATCTATCTATCTATCTATCTATCTATCTATCTATCTATCTATCTATCTATCTATCTATCTATCTATCTATCTATCTATCTATCTCATTACAAAATGAGAACCTTCAAATACTGATGGAATGTAATGTCATTAATCCAAATACCTCTCTTACAGTGCAATTTTAGCATAATTATTGTACCATTAAAAAAGTTGAGGGCACCCAAGTCAGTACCACTCCATATTACTGATATCAACATGACAATGTACATATGATGTTTCTGATACCAACAATTAGACATGTGCGATTCGTTTCGTTCCGAATCGAAATTCGGACGAATTTTCGGAAATTCGGACATTCAGATGTATCCGAATTCCGAATTACAGACATAACGAATGCAAACGAATCCGAATTTCCATTTCCGAAATTCGGTAGCGGTAGTTCGAACGTTCGTTTCGTTTTCGGTTCTTATTCGTTTCTTATTCGTTTCGTTCGTTGGAGCAAACTGACATTAGAGAAGGAGAAAAATATTTTTTCCCCCTCAAATGTCACGAACGAACGAAACGAATAAGAAACGAATAAGAACAGAAAACAAAACGAACGTTCGACCTACCGCTACCGAATTTCGTCCGAATCCGAATTCCGAATTGACTTTCAGACCCGAATCCCAAAAAACAAAATAACACAAATCCGAATTTAAAACGAAACGAAACAAATTTTTTGGCAGTGCACATGTCTACCAACAATAGATGTTTGTATGGGTTGCCTATGAACATAAAGAAGTAAATCCTGAGACTAGCATCTGTTAATATGCTATAAGGTGTATACCGTGGTGATAAAGTATTATCAAGCTGTAAGCACTAAAATAAACTTAAAATCATTCTTTCTAAAAATAAGTAATATAATGCGGTGCCATACTATAATAAACACAAAACCGCTAAATGCAAAAAAAAATATTATCTGTGTGAATCAAACTTTTCTAGAAAGTAACGATTATGTAAGTTCTCAATCTGTATTTTTAGTTTGTATTTTATACAGTGAACACTATTTATTACTGATTTAGAACTTATGAAATTGTTACTTTGTAGAGAAAATTGATTTACATGGATGATATTTTTTTTTTGTAGCGGTTTAGCATTTATTATAGCAAGGCACAGAGATATATTACTTATTTGTTAATATACAGTCCGTGTACCCATCGCACTTAGAGCCGCTACTCCAAAAATGAAGGGGGGGGTGCACCAGGTTCAGCGGGTGGCTTCCGACATAATATTAGTGATCACTTGTTTGCCTGATGAAGGGGATCCTGTGAGACCCCGAAACATTGTTTAGAGTGTTCTACTTGCAACTAGTATGTTAATAAACATGCACTGAACTTGCTTTGGAGTGCCGGTGTTCATCCTTTACTGTTATCTGTTAATATGACACACCTAGAGCTCCATTCACTTATGGCGTTTGCCTTTTACTCACAATTTTTTACATACATGCGGATTCCACGCATTTGCGGCTATTACTCACATGGAATCCCCTAAAATTGTGCTGGGACTATTTTGCGGGATGCAAAGTTTCATACTGCAGGGATGCCGCATTAGTCTGAACATTGCACATTGGAATGCATTGTTTAGCGTGTTTCCATGCATACAAATACGTATGGAAAACCGCTCGTGTGTAAATGTAGCCTAAATCATCATTGTGAAGCCAAATTTTTTCCAAAGTCACATAATTAAATTGAGATCTCCTGTGTCTAGGTCCAGCTTCTGGTGAGTCAGTATTACACCTGGAGGACAAATGAACACACCAATAACACTGTGAAATGGCACACATTAGGGGATTAACAATTCCAAGTTACTGAATATCCTTTGGAGTTAAAACAACCATAATGAAATACAAAAATTATGGTATAGTTTTAAATATACCCATAACATGCCATCCACCAAAATGAAGTGAATGTGCAAAAAAAAAGACTAGTCTTGGAAGCCACCAAGAGAACCTATGAATTCTGAAGGAGTTACAAGCTTCAGCGGCTGAGATTGGAGGGACTATGCATTGAACAACTGTTGACTGGGTGCTTAACCAGCCACAGCTTTATTAGGGACTGTCCAAAAGAAAGCCCCAATAACTAAAACAAACATGACATATCTCCTACAGTTTGCCAGAAGGCATTAGGGGTACTCTTAAGTCAGCTTGAGAAAAGATCTATAGTCTGAGCAGACACATCATCCCCACCATCAAGTGGTTTCTCTGCTGAATGCCCCGGAAGGCTTGTGAAAGTATAGGGTAGGATGAAAACAGCAAAATGCACTATACAAAATCCTATAGGATAGGAAGATTCTAAATTAAAAACGGATGTAGTCTGTAAGAAACCCTCAGCCTAGGGAGATTTATCTTTCAACAAGACAATGGCCCCCAGCATAAGGCCAAAACTACATAAGAATAGCTTAAAGCGAAATGTTAAATTCAATCAGTGTTCAAATCTCAATCCAATGGAGAATTTGCAGCTGAACTTAAAAAGGTTTTCATTTGCAAACTCTATACAACCTGACAGAGCTGGTGCAGTTTTGCAAAGAGGAATGGGAAAAAAATTACAGTGTGACTTGAAAGGGGTATATACAGTACGTATGCAGATAGCTATTTTATGGGGTTGATCTACTAAAAGCAACTAGGAAGTTCACTTTGCAAGATAATTTGCTCTTTGCAGGGGAAGTTTCCCTTAGATTGGTAAATATGATGACATTTCACATTTACTGAAGAACATCCAATCATGTTCAAGAAACAACAAACATCAATTAAAAAAACAGTATTTTGCTTGCACATGATTGGGTAATGGAATTCAGCAGAGCTTCACCTCATTCACCAAATTCCCTTGCAAACTGAACAGCCTATTTGCCTTACTAAAGAGTATGTTCCTTTTGTGTAAAAAAACCCCCCCACACAAATGAGTTTTAATGTTTTATGACAACAAGACATGAAAACTCCTAATGGGGGTGAATACTTTTTATAATCACTGTATATTAATACAAACCATACATAAACAGCCAGTTTAACACAGTTGGATTAGATTATTTACATGAAGCCAATCTCTTTTAAATATCAAATAAATCTAGTACTGGTTTGCTTCAAAAAATCTTCTCTAGCAGTGATACTTTCACAGAATACTTATTTATGTTTACTGCTTTGTAAATTCATTTCATTAAAGCTTTAATTACAAAACAATTTCTTTAGCCAAATGTTGACTAAAAAGTGAGGCTTTTCCTGTGACAATAGCCTAATGCTGCAAAAAGCAAAAAAATGATTTGACTGATTGCACTCCCAGCATGAAAAGAAACCTGTAATACTTTGCGTTGGGTAAAGTAATAACTAGAGATTAAAAGGAAAATAAATATTCATCCAATTAATTGTACTACACCTCTTTAAACTTAAGGTTCTATTTGCTACAAACTGGCAACATTACATTGCTTATATCGTCCGTTGACAAAGTCAGTTTAAGAAACGTCATCTTGGAAACTGGTTTTAAACATCTTAAATAATCTAGATTATTTCATATTACATAGCAATAACCAACCCACTGTTTCTTGGTATAATTTTGAAATGTGATAGATTGTATGTACAAAGCCTGCACTGTGGTTAATCAAGAGATCACTTTGTACATTTACTGTGGCATGCTAGCATAATTTACAGGGCCAACCTTGTTTGTTATAGAACAAACTGAATCATGGTAGTTTGATGCAATAGATTTTTATTTGTGGTTAAGTGGAAAACACTGTAAATCCTGGGTGATTGTTGTGTGAAAATACATATAAACAGACCCCTTAAAGTGTATGTAAAGGCAATCTTAGTTTTAGATAGAAAAGGGATTGGTAAGGCACTTAGTCAAGTTTTTCTCAAAGTTTCTCACAGTCACAGGGAGATTAATTTGTCATTGGAGCAGAAAATGGAGGGGAAATCCAAAAACTTTGAATTTTCACTAGAACAAGAGGTGAGGGGAAATCTTTCAGTGAGGACATCTATTCCTTTGGTAACTCTAAGGCATGAATTCTGTTCACTGGAGAAAGATTTTGTCCTCTTGTATCTTCAGGACAGAAAGTAAACATGGGATGCAGAGAGCAAAAACAAATCTGTTAGGTATGTAACTGTTCCCAGCTAAAACTGAAAAAGAAAAAAGTGTGGGCTTTACATACTCTTCAAGAAAAATGCTCTCCAGGTGAATAGTATATGATTTAAGAATTTCAGCAAGCTTTATTTATAGTGTTACATTTTTCTGTTTTACCCTTTCTCAAACAGATTTGTAAATGAGAGGATTTGCCTTCATTATAACCACCTGATAAATCTTAGGGGTCTATTCACGAAGCTGCCGAAGGATCTGGCCGTAGCTTCGGCCGATCCTTCGGCTAGCTTCGGCCCAAGGACCCCTTCGGTTCAGTAGAACCGAAGGGGTGCTCTACGGGCTATTCACAATACCCCGTACAGACTTATTCTGACACGATCTATGCCAGAATAGAAAAAAAAAACATTTTTCCCATTGAAAAGCATTGGGACATTACTATTGGCGATTTCAATTTGCAATAGCCAATAGTAAACTAGCATTGCACCCGCCCTCTGCTGCAGTTCCCCATCAGGTCCATCAGCAAGAGTTTTTTTTGTTGTTGACAGCAGCAGAGCCGCCGGACAATAGGAAACTATTGGGCGGAGCTAGCTGTCACTGCTAGCTCCGCACAATCGTTTGCTATTTACGTTTTTAACTTTTTTCACTCTTTTTCTGTTCTGCTCGGTACCTCTGAGGGACCGAGCAGAACAG
>NW_017307867.1:130295-137288 GCF_000935625.1 Nanorana parkeri
GCTGAGCATGTGCGGCCGACCCAAAGCCACACAAAGCAAGCCGATGTACGGCTGAAATTAGCCGTACCAGCCTGAAGTGAATAGCCGAACAGTGTTCGGCTCACTTCACTTCAGATCGGTCATTCACTCGGCTGCCCTCGGCCCTTAGTTTTGTAATAAGAAAAGCTGCAGTGTCTGCATCCCTTTGGGAAATGAGCAGCTTTAGAGAGAAACTTACTAAAAAACAAAAAGGAAACATGATTGTTGGAGCTATTCTATATGCATTCATAATTCAGAAAGCCCTAGGTTGTCTTATTGCAGGGGAACAGCATTTGAATTTGTTGTCAGTTTTAAAAACTCACAGTACCTGCAAATTGAAATGAAAAGATTGAATTAATTTGTAAACTGTATTTTGCAGGATTTGTATATTTATCTATTATATATTAGTAATAATATATTATAATACACACACCTGTATATTCATTTATTTTAAGAAAAAGTGGCGTTATCCTTTTACACAGAATTAAATCATTGTGTGCAATTTTTCCTCTCACTTTCTGTTGCATTTTTGTGGGCAAGAATTAAAATTACATTTCTCCACTGGGATCTGGAAAGCATAACAAACTGACAGAGATTCTAACCCATCCCTAATTAGTCCAGTACTATGAGAAATTTGGTTATATTCTTTAACTTATTTCACCGATCATCAGCTTCTCTCACTAATATTTTTTTTTCATTTTCTCTCCTATCATATCCCTCCTTTCCTTGAGTATTTGATTAAAACCCTACTTACTCTATTCTTTTTCACTTAAAGCATTTCTAAAGCAAAAATTTAATTTATTCCAGAATACCAGTCCATAGATATGGTGGCAACAAATGTGAAAATAAAGGGAAAAGCCACCACATTTATAAGGTTTGGATGCAATATATATTTTTTTGTTTTAGGTTTAGATACACTTTAAAAAAATGTGAAAATAAAGGGAAAAAACCTAAAAAATGCAGCCACCACATTTATAAGGTTTGGATGCAATATATATTTTTTTGTTTTAGGTTTAGATACACTTTAAATAATACACTTTAATTCATTTTTAAACATGGTCCACCATATCAATTAAAAACTTTTTAAAAACTCCAGTGTCTTTATTTGGGTACTTCAGGTCCCTGTTCACACTTTGGCATTGCATGAATGCTTTGGCGCACATTCACACAATGTGCTTGTGGTACCATTAGCTGTTAATAGCACCCCAAATACGGCCGATAAAACATTTGTTTTTTCACACATGCAAACATGCAACAACCACACACACATGTATGGGCAAAAAAGGGAGGAAAGCATGCAGCTGATCATGCTGCATGAGCTACTTTTCTGCGATTGACACGCATGTGGCAGCCCATTGATTGAATGAAGTGCAACAACAGTGGCACAAATACGTATGAATTTGTGTTCATGCACATTCACACATTGCTAGGTGTGAACTGGGCCTAAAGAGATGAACACACAATCAAAACGGTTGCATCACTCCCTGAATAAAACTGTTCTTGCCTTTGTAAAGCTTTTCTTAACAATCATTTAAGTTGTCTGTTTCTTTTTTCTTCATACCTGGTAAAGCATAAAGAAAAAGTTTACACCTTTTATGACATCCTTCCCAATTTAAATCCTATCTTAGACTTTAAAAGCTACATTGTTTTTGTATACCGTTTTGCAAAATTAACTCCAATTTGTGAATGTGGAACTGTCATATTAAAGTTTTTCTTCTTTCTACAGTTGCTACCAAGCTATAAAATCTTTAATCCAGGATTACTTTTGCACTGCAACATTCCTACACTTGCTTTTAATGTTTCCAGAACAACAACACATGCAGAGTAAAAGGTAGAACTTTGGATGGAAGCCAGGTATGTCAGATCAAAGTTAATGGTTATGAAATCTGGAAGGACAGAACATCACTTGCTTGTCTATTGTGACAGTCTATTTTCTTATTTCTTTCTTCGTGGAACCTATACTTTAGGTTTCATTTATTATTCTACAAGCATAGAATAATAAATTAACTTATGCAATTGAACAAAATATTGTCACCAAGGGGATTCATTCTATAGCAAACAGAAAAAGCTGAGCAGTATAAACATAAAGTGAATTATTTCCTTGTTGAATTGAATACTTAATTTTTTTTGTTTTTTTTTATTATTTATGAGTTCTGTTCTCTTTAGTACCTACAACACCTCTTTAAAATATAACAGGCAAAAAACAAACTGGAACAAGAAAAAATATACATGAACAACATAAGTATTTGTCAATATTGAAATTCAGCTGAATACTTGTACCATAATTACTAATAATACTGCAACTGCAATACTGCTATGTGTATGTATATAATTATACAACTGAACTGTATTTGGAATGTGATGAATAAAAACTTATTCTTAAAAAAAAAATACTGCAACGACATCTATAACAAATAATGATATTAGATTATGTACTATGACATTTTCCTTTTGTGCCTACAATACACTACATTGTACAGAGGCAGGATATTAATACTTCACCATCAAAAACTGTACAAATCCAGCAAAATCTACTGAAACAAAATGCCAGAATGTTTAGAAATGTAGAAAGATGGCAGAAAAAGACCAAGTGGTCCATCCAGTGTGTCCAATTTAGTTTTGTTTGTTTGTTTTTTGTTTTGTCTAAGTATACATATATGTTTGTCCCAAGCATGTTTACATTCACTTAGAGGGTTATTAACAAAGCTAGTCGAAGGATCAGCCATAGCTCCGGCTGATCCTTCGGCTAGCTGCAGCTGCCGGAGCCCTTCGGTTCAGTGGAACCGAAGGGCTGGTGTACGGGCTATTCACTATAGCCCGTACCGCTCCCAAAGTTGACCAAGCGGCTCAGTCGAGCTGAAGGCATATGCTTCGGCTCGACTGAGCCGAGGTGAAACTCGAAGTGGGCCGGCCGAAAGCCTCACAACTGACAGCTGGGCGGAGCCAGTCGTGATCTCACGGCTGGCTCTGCCTAGTTGCAATGACAGATCTGTCATTGCAACTGGCCGGAGCCAGCCGGGAGATCACGGCTGGCTCCGCCAAGTTGTTATTCATTGGCCCGGGACCTGCTAGAGTCCTGCAACAGCCCGAGACCTGCAACAGCCAATAGGAAACAGTTGGACAGAGCTAGCTGTAACTTCTATCTCCATCCACTTGTTTCCTTCTTTTTTAAATTATTTTTTTCTTTTTTCATTGATCTTTATTTTTATTTTTTTGGGGGGGGGGAAATCTTTATTTATTTTTGAAGATGTATCATTTATTTACCTTTTTTTACTTTTTTTCTACTTTTTTTTATTCTGCCCGGTACCACAGAGGTACCGAGCAGAATAGCTATTCACTCACTGCTTTTCGGCCCCTATGAGAATAGGCCAATCGGCCTATCAAACTCCTCCTGCACTTCGGCTCAGCCGAACATGCTGAGCATGTTCGGCCGAACCAAAGCCAGCCGAAGCAAGCCGATGTACGGCTGATTTCAGCTGTTATACAGCTGAAATCAGCAATACAAGGCTGCAGTGAACAGCCGAACAGTGTTTAGCTCACTTCACTTTGGGTCAGTTGTTCACTCGGCTGCCTTCGGCAGCTTTGTGAATAACTCTTTTACTGTTGCCCGACTAACAACCTGTCTTGAAACTTAATCCTCCTGTCCCATCACACTCCTGACCGGACAAAAACCCAAATTCAACTGGGTGGGTGCGGTGGTGACGGATGCCTCCGTGAAACGTAGATAAAGTAGTCACTCGCACTCCATGATATTAAAGTCAATGCTGTTTATTGACTGAGATAACACACATCTCCTTAGCGACATTTCGAGACCATGCGGTCCCGTCCTCAGGCAAACAGAGAGTGAGTCAAGCAACAAAATCAAACAATAAATACAGGTGAAACAAAATCAAACAACCAATCACAATGCAGTTAATACCTCCTCCTCTGACGTCCTAACGACGTGATTCACACCATGCTGCCCAGGTGCATTAGCTATATGCTGAACACATGATACAGATGCATGCTGGTAAAATACCTTGTCCGTAGTGGTGATCTTGCATTGCCCGAGATCTACTTGCTTTTTTCCGATCCGTGTCATCCATGGATCCGAGTTGCATCCTGCTGGCCGCTCATGTCAAGGGGGCCGGCTCTCACTGTGCACGCGCAGTGTGTTGTCTGCGCATATATATTACCAAAGATCATTGTGCCGTCCATCAGTCAATGAGTGTCACGAACCCGGATCAGGTGACCGATCGGTTGCTAGGTAATCCGGCAACGCTTGTCACTTGCGGAAAATAAAAGTTTAAAAATGTTTTATTAAACAATGCCGCAAAATATATGACATACAACTTCAATCTGATACCTGTTGGAAAAATCTCTAGCTTGACAGCCAGGAACACTGCCGTTGTCTTAATAATATCCACATAAGGGAAATCCTTCCGGCTGGGCCTAAATCGAGCAATACCCTATAATCTAGATAGTTTTAGTTATTTCATATTGCCTGGTGCCCATAGTGCTCATAATACCTCCTATGTTTTCCTGGTTGCTGACTAAATGTATCATCATAAGTTTGCTGGATATATTGTTTGTCTTTATTTAATTTTGTGGTATGTGTGTTGGGTCTGTAGGATATTATGTTGGATCTAATGCTCTCCCCCCATGGAAGTGAATTTGGGTGTCCAGGCAGAAGTAAGTAGTAAGCATATTATGGTCTTAAGAGATCCATGTTATTTCTTGGTTCCTTAGTGGTTCTGCAATCACTAACATGCCCTCTGCCTTTTATGCCATTTTACTCTATGAGGTGTATTTGGGGATATATTTTGTCCCCTTTACTGACCCAGTGTGCATGCTGGGTTGCACAGTTGCCCTGAAAAATCTTGTCATGTGTACAGTTCTACTTTATGTTTTATGTTTTATTTTCCCCTGCCTTCTTTTTCTGGATTTCCCACTTTTCCCTTTCACTTTTTTTCTCTTTGGGGGTGAGGCAGCTCCTGTTACAGCTTGTGCTATATTTCATGAGCTACCTAATGGCTAAATTTAGGAATGGCTCTTTGAATGTCAGGGGCCTTAATTTCCAAAACAAGCACTGCCAAATATTTTTTTTTACGTGTACGAAAAATATCAAATCCTGTTTTTACAGGAAACCCATTTTTTATTGCATATTTCCCCTACAATGTGCAGTTGATCCTAAATGGGGTCTTAGCGCTTATCCTTATTGCAAGACAAGAGGGGTGGTCATTTGGTTCCACTTGTCCCTTTCATATGAGATAATTTACACTAGCCAATATATACTTCCCCAATTAAGGGGCAGATTCTTAAGTTGTTGTCTAGCTTATCTTATTTATCAGATTTTACAGAAGGGAAACTTCTCCTTGGATGAGACTCCAATTTCATGATAGACTCTTTCTTAGATACCACCTCTGGTAAGTCTTGGATGTCCTTCTCCTCTATACAGTATATAGCTTGAAGATATGTCTCCATACCTTGCAGTCTTCATTAATCTTATAGTAGGATAGTTTTTGTTCCTCTTTCTTATCACATCCTCTCCTGGTCCCTGAGCACTAAAATAGGGACACAAATGGGACACAAATATGGTTGGAACATTCCCCCAGTTCCTTGTCCCTTCAGGTTCCTGCTACTAGGAAACCCTCCTTTACATGGAGGTGTAATAAGAATCTTCACCTACAGGTTGAGATTACCTTTACCATTAGCAGACCATGTTATGGATCCTACTTCTGCCCCGATAAAATGTGAGACTTTAAAGGCTACCTCACGGGGTGTCTTTATTAAGCATGGCTCTAGACTAAAGAAGGAAAAGAGTGTAACCTTGTTAGGCTTTTGTCTACTGTGTCTGACTTGGAAGCTTCCCTTAAAAGGAATCTTACTCCCCTTGCCTTACAAGACCTGACGAAGGTTGGAGTTGAGATTCAAAAGCTACTTGATCTTAAAGCTCTCTCATATCAGGATTACATTAAGAGCATCTTTTTTGAACAAGTTAAAAAAGTGGAAGACTTTTTGCACGGTCAGTTAGGCAGTTGAGAGCTACTACTATATGGCAAAACATTTGTCACCAAGCTCTGGTATGGTCTACAGCTCCAAGCACATTGATACAGAATTCCCTCTCTTCTTTGCCATGTTCTATGATATTCCTCAACCATTATCTGCTACAGCCCAGTCTGCCTATGAGACCAATCTAACAAACTAACTTGAACGTATGGCTCTCCCTCACTTAGTAGATGATATTGCCCATGAGCTGAAGACACCTTTTTTAGACCTGCAGGTTCTCTAAATTCTTGAAACTTTACTATCTGGTCCCAGCCTAGATGGGTTATCCACTAAATTCTACAAATACTTTAAATACATTTGTGCCCACTCCTACAGAAGGCTTTTATTGCCATGTCTGCAGGTTGTCCATTCCCCAATCAATCACTCAAAGCCAATATAGTTGTTCTACTGAAACCTGGAAAAGAACCCACTTACTGTAACACCTACCACCCCATTTCCCTCATTATGTTGATTTAAACATCTGCTCCAAACTCCTTGCTGTGTGTATGGTACCCCATATCCCTGCCCTGATTCATATTTAACTTACATAGTTTCACATAGTATTTGAGGTTGAATAAAAACATTAGTCCATCAAGTCCAACCTATTAGGATCTCATTCTAGGAGTACCCGTACCCCTGTATATTACGGTCCCTTAAGAAATCGTCCAAAAGTTTCTTGAACAATTCCACATTATTTGCTGAAATCACCGCCTGTGGCAGTGAGTTCCAGACCCTAACTGATCTTACTGTGAAGAACCCCCTTCGCCCCTTGTGCTGGAATTTTTTTTCCATCAATTTTAGGTGATGGCCTCTAGTTTTTGTAACGGAGTTAATTTTAAACAGTTTATCGCTAATGTTGCTACCACCATTAAACATTTTGTACATGGAAATCATATCCCCCCTTAATCTCCTCACCTCTAATGTGAACATGTTTAAATTTAGTAGCCT
>NW_017307867.1:137570-144076 GCF_000935625.1 Nanorana parkeri
GGACTACCGTAGCCCTCCGCCAATCACTGGGGATCCTACCAGTCATTAAGGAGTCCTTAAAAATGAGGATTAATGGTCTAGTTATAACCTGGCTTAATTCCTTAAGTACCTTGGGGTGCAGGTTATCCGGACCCACTGCTTTGTTTGCATTGAGCATTTTAAGTCTTTGTTGTATCCCGGTTTCTGTCAACCACTGGGGTATATTTTGAGTTAAACTGGGAGTTTTATCATGTGTGTCAAACCCGTTTCCCTCCCGAGTGTATACTGAGGAGAAAAAAGCGTTCAGCGCCTCGGCCCTCTCCTTGTCGTTTGTGGACCCTTTCTACTACACTGGCAGAGATACTTATAGAAAAGGGTCCAAGCAGTGTAGGCTGTTGTTGGCTTTTTCCCCAGTGCAATGCTAAGGATACCAATAAATAGACTATCACCCTGATTCATTACACACAGCAATGCACAGTCCCCTTGTGTCTTCTGTTGATAGATGCTGAAAAGGCATTTGATCGGGTGAGTTGAAAATTCTTATGGTGGGCTCTGTTACATGCATGTTTTCCTCTAGAGTGGATAAAATCACGGCTTTATATTTTTGCCCTTTTAAAAGTAAAGAACTGGATGAGACAGTGCTTCTCCTTATCCCCCTTCTTGAACATCCTAGAAATGGAGATTAGTTTAGACGATTTGAGGGAACAATTCCATACATTGACCACCAAGACCACCAAATTAGCACTCATACCCATATGTATATGGGTAGAGGATAAAGGGTATATGTATACCCTGTAATTTGACTGAACTTTATGGCTTCAATTATGCACCTTTACTGGCTGACATCTGCTCCACATTTAAATGAACCTTCATCGTACTTGCTTTATTAGAATAGCCCTTATTAAGATGCATTTCCTCCCAGGATGTGGGATTCCAAAGGATTCTTTTAGCCTTACCACCCCATACTTTTTTTCTCAATTGAAATCTACAACAGGGAAATATATTTGGAATGGGAAAAGACCTATGCATTGGTATTGGATCCTTATTAAAAAGAAGAAATATGGGGGATTAGCATTGTGTGATGTTGAGCCCCACTATAGCGCGATACACCTCTCCCAAAATTTGGACTGGTTTGCCCCGGGCAATCATAGATAGTTGCTCCTCCTGGAGCAAGACCTCACAAACCTTCTTTTCACAGTGTGTCTGTGGCTCCCATCCTCTTCTGTCCCAAAACACCTTGATTTACAGGTCTTTGTCCCCTCAATACTTAAGATCTGGAAGACTGATATTTGATTTGGAGGGGTGCCCCAATACTTTGGCAATATAGTGTGTATATACACACTATATTGCCAAAAGTATTGGGACACCCCTCAAAATCATTAGATTCAGGTGTTCAAATCACCTCCATGGCCACAGGTGTATAACATCAAGCACCTAGGCATGCAGACTGCTTCTACAAATATTTGTGAAAGAATGGGTCGCTCTCAGGAGCTCAGTGAATTAAAGCGTGGTACTGTGATAGGTTGCCACCTGTGCAGTAAGTCCATCTCTGAAATTTCCTTGCTTCTAAATTGTCATGGATTAGGGCTCACGGGTATGAACTGGAGTCAGGTATGTGGACCCTTTCTACTACACTGGCAGAGATACTTATAGAAAAGGGTCCAAGCAGTGTAGGCTGACGACTCCCAGAGCTGGAGTACAAGCAGGGGAACTGAAGGAGGTGGTGAAAGACAGAATAGGCTGGTAAGACAAGGTAAAGGGCTGGGTGCTGCAATGCTAGGTAGGCGGCATGGGGTCTCCCAGGATGTGAAATCTAAGGGCCAGCCGGTGTTCGCCAGAGCTCCTGATGGTGGAGATGGGCTTGGCTGCGTGCTGACCCCAGGTCACAATCCCTAGGTCCACCCAACTCACCTAACGGCCAAGAATGGTTGACAAGGCCGGAGTTCAGGACAGGTTGCAGACACCCCTACAAGGGACAAAACAAAGATCAGGGACAGACAGAGGATCAGGACTTCCAGGAACAATCTAAAGACTGGGATTTCGGGAATAGCCAAAGGATAGGGACAGAAAGAAGACTGGGGATCACCAGGGACCAGTCAAAGTTCAGAGCAGACTGGGGACAAGGATCTCCAGGGACAAGGATTTCCAGGGACAAGGATTTCCAGGGACAAGCCAAGGTAGGTACACAGAAAAACTTCAAGGCATTCAGGTGTCATCACAAACAGGGAGGCTCAGCACCTAGCTTAGGAAAGCGTTGCATGTATATAGTCATGGCCAAAAATATTGGCTCCCCTGCATTTCTGTCCGATAATGTACCAATTTGCACAGACCATTGTTGCATTTACAAATGTTTAGTTCAATCTGAGTTTATTAAAGATTTTAAATGCGATACAGAAAGGTGAACATACATTTTCACCTCGAAATAACAAACACAAAACATAGTATACAAAATCACAGAAAAGATAAGAGCTCGTAGGCCAGTAGGCCCGAAGACAACATCAGCAGGACATCTATCAGAATATAAATGGTGTCAATGTCAACATCAATGGTTGCGCACATAACCTAATGCATAGCTAGGATCTGCTATGTCGGTACTGACCCAGGTCTACCTGCAGCGTCCTCCGTCAACGCAATCTGTCATGGGGCAGGCAGATAAGGTAGGTGGGAAATTGTGCAAGAGGGTATGCTATGCAGCTCGGGTTGTGGCGCTCAGCTAGTGGACAACCAAGATCATTTATACAGGGTAGAGCGAGGGGGATCAGTGGATGGGGAGGGGGGTACTCAGGGGAGGGAGGAGAGGAAGAGGAAGAGGAAGAGGAAGGAAGCCCAGTGGAGCAGTGCAGATGAAAGTTTAAGTAGAGGGGTGGTAGCCTCCCACCCCCCGCCAGGCAACACCAATAGAGCCCCCAGAGAGGTATGTTAGGGTGAGAGGGCAGCTAGTAAGCTGTCTGAAGACCTGAAAATAGTCCAGACGGACCACGTATGCACATATTTTTCTCCCTCGTCACGTTCTCCTGCCAGGAGGCTCTCCAGGTCCGCGATGCGGTCAATCTCCACAACCCATTCCGCAAGGGTGGGCACCACCAGTGAACGCCAATGACGAGGGATAACCGCTCTAGCTGCTGTAAGAAAATGTCTCAGAAGGCCCTTCTTTGCCCTCTTGAGCGATCCCGGGATCATGGACAATAGGAGAATTTTGGGGTCATTTGAGATTGCTGTACCTGTCACTCTGAGGTATGTCTCCAATACTCCCTGCCAAAATGTCTGAAGCTGAGGACAGCTCCACCAAATATGCGTCATATGTCCTGGGGAGGTGCCACACCTCCAACAGGCATCAGACACTTCAGGATAATACCGACGGAGGACCGCAGGACACCTGTACCATCTGGTGAGTATTTTAAAGTTCTTCTCTTGGGCCTGGTTAGCGATGGATAAAGAGTGCGTGAGGGCAAACGACTTCTCCCAGTCGTCAGGTGTAAGGGAGATTTCCAGTTCCCGTTCCCAGGCTAGGGTATAGGCAGGTAGTGTGGGGGATGTCAGAAGGGAGAGAATGGAGTAGAGAAGGGAGACTACGTGGGATGGGGGCGTTGTGCCCAGGAGGAGAGAATCAAACTCCGTCAATTCCCTGCCTAGACGGTCCTATCCATGGAGAGAGGAGACGAAGGAGCGGAATTGTCCCTCCGACATCCAGTCCCCAGGGCCCGGTCCAGGGTGGGCATTCTCTGCCAGGGGCTGGAAGGGGAGAGCGAGCCATTGACACGGATCCTAGCCGATGGGCATGTATACAGGGCCATTATATTCCGCAACATGGTGGGTCGTATCCCAAGCTGTGATAAGGAATGCTGAAGGAAATTCCAGTCAAGGCGATCGAACGCCTTGTCTGCGTCTACTGATAGGAGGCAGAGTGGAGTGCCGGACGATTTAGCAAAGTGCATCAGCAGCAGTGTGCGAATGGTGTTGTCCCGCGCCTCTCGGCCCTGGACAAACCCCACCTGGTCTGTGTGGATCACTCCAGGGAGTAGTGGTTTCAACCGGTTGGCTATCAACTTGGCGAACAACTTCATGTCTACATTGAGAAGCGAGATTGGTCGGTAGTTCATACACAGGGTATGGTCCTTACCGGGCTTAGGGATCAACGAAATGTGTGCTTCTAGCGATTGAATAGGGAAGGAGGAACCTTGCGCGATTGAGTTAAATACTTGTAGTAGGAAGGGAGCCAGCTTATCACGAAATGAGTTGTAAAATGTTACCGTGAGGCCATCAGGTCCTGGACTCTTACCAGCAGGGGTCGATTTGAGTGCCAGGGTCAGCTCCTCAATGGTGAAGGGAGACTCCAGGGCCTCGGCATCCGAGTCCTCCAGGGTCGGGAGGGATGTCTGTCTGACTCTGCAATCTCCTCGTTTCAGTCTGGGGAAGGAGCAATAGAGCCTGGTAAGTTGTAAAGAGAGCTGTAGAAATCCGTAAAGGTGCGTTGAATTTCTAAGGGTGAGGTGACAGGGGTACCAGACTCAGAGTGGATTTGAGGGATATAGACAGAGGTGGGTCTAGGGTGTAGGGACCGAGCTAGGGCCTTCCCACATTTATCTCGGAACTCGTATGCCCTTGAGGCCATTTTATCCATATAGATGCGAGTCGAATGATCTAAGAGCCCTAAGAGATGTATTATGGCCTGAGACACCTGCATCAGAAGGTCTGGGGAGGGCGAGCGCTTGTGGCGAGTCTCCAAGGTTGACAGGGCTAAGATGGCCGCTCAGATGCGGTGAGATTGTTAATTTTTCAGTCTAGTGCCCTGTTGGATGAGCCCACGCAATACCGCCTTCAGTGCCTCCCACTGGAGAGGTAAGGGAATAGGGTCTGCCGCATGGATCTCAAGAAAATGAGTGATCCCGTCTAGGATAGCCGACGAACATAGCGGGTCGGTTAGTAGGGATTTGTTCAATCGCCAGGTCCATTCCCTTATGTGGGCCTGAGGAACCCGCAGTGTGAGCATCACCATTGCATGGTCTGACCATATCATAGGGCCAATATCACAGTCTGGGGTCCAGTCGAGGATGTGGTGGGAGGTAAAAAAGTAGTCTAGCCTGCTGTAGGAGTGATGTGGAGTGGAGTAATGTGTATAGTTACGGGATTGTGGATGAAGCACTCTCCACACATCAATCAAACAAAGGTGGGTCAAATGTCGTTTAACTCTGCGTAATTTGGGGAAGGATACGGCCGATCGTCCAGTGGACGAATCTAGGCTTAGGTCGAGAGTGAGATTGAAATCTCCACCCACCAATAGCGTACCTTCAGCATAGTCTTCTAGAACCTGCAAATACTCAATAGAGGCCGCCGTTTGCCCCGTATTAGGGAGATAAAAATTGGCAAGGGTGAAGACCCTACCCCAGAGTGACATCTTCAGCAGAAGGTATCTGCCAAAGGGGTCTGCACGATGGTCCAACACCGTTGCGGGGAGAGACTTGTGGAGAGCAATGGAAACCCCCCTTGATTTGTGGATATAATTCGTGCTGTGGTACCACCCAGTGAAATACCTGTTGGCACAGGAGGGGACGTGGTTGGTTTGAAAGTGGGTTTCCTGCAGCATAACAATGTTCACCTTGTTTTTATGCATGTGGTACATAATTTGGCCTCTTTTGGAAGGGGCATTAAGACCTCTGGCGTTATATGTGCAGAGCCTCAGCTCAGTGGGCATAGGAGCCGGTAGTGCCATGGCAGGGGGCAGGAGAGAAGACGAGTGAGGCGGAGAGAGGGCCTACTGCCAGAAAAGACAGAACCGGTGGAGCAGAAAGAAGGAGGGCAGTAGCAGGAGGACAGAAGAGGGAGAGGGGGAGAAGGAAGTGCACGAGCCTCTGGGATTGGAGGCAAAAAAGGGGGGGGGGGGAAACAAAAACTAAAAAGAGCGGATAAAACCCGCTACGTAACTTAAAGGAGCCTAGCAAAGCTAGAACACACTATCTCCGATAGGAGATGTGCCACCTATGTGGGGGAAGTGGCTGAGCAAGGAGGAACGGAGATGCCAGCAAGGGCTCGCATATGCAATAAAGTCATTCAACAACAATCATCTCAACCACCCGACGGGGAAGTTCAAAACGGTATTTCAACAACATAAAGATATGGAGGCATAAAAGTACATAACCAGTAGAGCCTCTACGTGGACCCACCTGGGTCCCACACTCAAAATTCCAGGCGTTCCGACGCCTGGAATTTTCCCCCCACCCCCCGCACCACCCCAAATAAGGGAGTGCATAGGGGGGGTGAGGGAGGGCAGACCCCGGGGGAGCCCGTTAGCAGAGGAGAACATCACTGGCGCCATCCCCAATGGGGTACCAGCGCCCTAGATACCTTGAGTAAGCGTTGGAACAACAGTATACAGTAAATCAAGTAATTTAACCATACCAAAACCCATGGTACGCACAGTAATTAGAAGCAGCCGGGGCCCAAAAACCCCTGCAGAGGGTCAACCATGAACCCGTGCCCCGGGTCCCGCATCCCACCGACGCCGGAGCCCCGGCCGGCGTCCAGACCCC
>NW_017307867.1:145010-150618 GCF_000935625.1 Nanorana parkeri
CAAACCCCGAAACATGGGGGCGAAGGGGAGGCCGGGGGGTACCTGTCCGCACCGAGAGACTGCAGCGTGGCCAAGTCAAATGTATCATTTGGTCCAATTCCTGCAAAAAAATCAGTTAAAGGCACAATATAAGGTAGATACATGTAATAATACTGTACAGATATATATTGCTAAAGGCAACAATCGGCCCAATACCTGAGAGAAGGGGAACAAAAAAAGGGTTAGTCAGAGGCACAAGGGAAAACACTGTATGGACAGAGTCAGGCCCGCCAGAGCGAGTTAGGGTCCAAGGCTCCGGCACTCAGGCCCCGACATCAGCCCTCATTAGAGGAGGGAGCTGCAGGTCGTGACAGACCAGGGCCCCTCCGAGTGGAGCAGGAGCGGGCCCTTCGGTGACGTTGAGGTTGGGCGTCCTGTGGTGTGGGGCCCTCCCCGGTGAATGGTAGGTCCAGCCAGTCTGGGACGGAGATCGGGTCAGTCCCATGGAATCCAAACAGATCGGGAAGCTGCAATGGGAGACGTAGATGGAAGGATTCGGGGCCCTTACGAATTTGGAGACTGAAAGGGTGCCCCCAGCGGTATGTGGCACCGACCTGACGTATAGCGTCTAGCAAAGGTCGCACCGATCTGCGCATGGCCAATGTCAGGCGGGACAGGTCTGGGAGAAGTTGTATGGAGGCCCCGTCAAAATCGACCGGGCCCGTTCTCCACGCTGCACGGAGGATCTCCTCTTTGATAGCAAAAAAGTGTACCCGACATAGGACATCCCTCACTCGGCTGGGGTTCCCCAGGTTAGCCCCTGCGACCCTGTGGACCCTGTCCAGTTCTATGGGGTCCGTGGGCGGTTTCCCCAGGGCCAAATTGAGAATGGCGGTCACTGTGGCATGGAGGTCAGGGCCCTGGGTAGCCTCCGGGATCCCTCGCAAGCGAATGTTATTGCGCCTGCTCCGATTCTCACCATCTTCCATGCGCAGGTATAACTGTTGGAGGTGGGAACGGTGGGTGGTTTGGGCAGTTTCCAGGGTCGCCAGCCTGGACTCATGTGTTGAGACCGAAGACGACAGAGCTGACAGATGGGAGTCAGTGGCTGTGATTCTGTGGCTCAGCTCTCTCACCTCCCCTCTTAGGGCCCCCTCTAATCTCGTGGCCCACGAGTCAAAGTCCGCCCGGAAGGCTGTGAGCAGGTCTCGTACCTCAGTGGCTGCAGGCTCAATGCCTGTGGCTGCAGGTTCCATGTCTGTAGGCCGGTCTGAGCCCAGGAAAACCTCCGGCATCGACCGGTCAAGTGCAACGGCTGAGGGAGAAGGAGTCCCAGGGAGGATGGCAGTCTGCAGGGAGTCCAGTAGTTTCGGCCCCGTGGATCGTACCGATGAGCGGAGGCTCTGGGCCGGCGTCTGGGGCTGTGGAGGGTCCGTCCCGGCCTTCTTTGTCGGCACCGCTTTCGGCGCCATCTTGGGGCCTACGGCAACGGTACTGTCCAGCGGGCTGTCGCGGGGGAGCCGCGTAAAGTACGAGGCGATGTCTCGGGCAGAGGAGGAAGCAGGGGCACCAGGTGAGTCTCGGCCGCCGGGCATAGGGTGAGAGAGTTGCCGAAAGTGCTGGAAAGTCACTGTATTAGAGCCGCGGTGCAACAGAGCTCCTGGCTGCACGTCCTTACACCACCATGGCCGGCCACGCCCCCCCGCATTTACAAATGTTTAGACATTCTCATGTTTATTTATTTTGTTTGTATTGGTATGACACAACAAGGTGGAGAGAAAAAAAGCCAAATCTGACACATTCCACGCAAAACTCAAAAAATGGACTGCCAATATTTTTGCCCATAACTGTGTTTATACAGTATATATCCTATCTAGATAGATAGATAGATAGATAGATAGATAGATAGATAGATAGATAGATAGATAGATAGATAGATAGATAGATAGATAGATAGATAGATAGATAGATAGACTGTATATATCAACTGATATTTCCAATAATTCTAAATGGTTTTTCTAATACTCTAAATCAAGAATAAGGATTGTTAATACGCTGAAAAGGACTTTATCACACCCTGTAATGTTCCAATCAACGTGTGTGTTATATTGGTACATTGTGGAAACAGATTTTTGCTGTTGATATTGAATGTGCATTCCAGCCTGATTCGGTCACCTAAACTCATGAAACGAATTTCAAATTACTGACTCATTGGTACAGGTATCCCTATAGGCTTCACCAAACCTGCTCTGGTAATTCTAGCCTTTGTTGGAGATGCCAGTCTGAGATAGGCACAATGGTTTCCCTTACCCCAGAGATGGCTTTGTTATCCATACTCCCTGGCTCCATGTCTTTGGCTAAAAGTCTCATCTTAGATTTTTTATAAAGCTGCAAGGACATGGATCCCCAGACACTGTCACTGCACCCCAGTCCCTTCACCTTATATATGGGCTACAGAATAGTATTAGGTGATGAGGATGGAAAAGCTGATTGCCCAGTGAAATTACATGTATCATTTTGGAATTGGTGGGTGCCGTGGATCTTATTCATCATCACTGAGGATTTCATATGAGCCTTCCTGTGATGATCTCTAATAGTCTTGTGTACCTTTTGTCCTAACAGGGGACACTGCAATCCCCCCTCCCCTGCCCTGGATCCTGGATACTCTTCTTTTCTCTGGCCTTTTCTATTCCTCTCCTTTTCTATTTCTTGGTATATCATGGCACTGTGCCACCAAGCTCACTCGTGCATCTGTCAGATTTGGGTCCCTTCCCCAACATTTTCATGATCATCTATGGTCTGGTGGTTTCTCTTGAGTTCTGGCTTTTGGTTCTTGTTATTTTATGTGAGGTAAGTCTTGGTTCCAGGTTATATGGCATGACATTGATGTAGATATGGATTTACTTTAAATCACTTATTTTGTTATTACTATTGTATTATGTCAAAGGCTTTATGTTCACTCTATGTTTTACATAGGCTCTGTGTGTTATACCTCGTTTTGACTTTTTCCCTGCCCCTTTTTATACACTTGTTTCTGTAAAATTGTATAAGTTGTTGTGTAAAAAAAACTATGGGTCAGATTTACAGGTAGGAATAAGGAGAGCTCTGCAATGGCAGCCTTCATTTTCCTTGCGCACTGTGCAAATTATTATTTAAGAATTTGATTCTGTTTCTTATTACAAAGTAAATGTATTGTGTTGACTATGACATTAGATTATCATGGGGCATCTCTCAAGGCAGAGTTAACATATAAATGGGATAACATTTCTATTCTGTATTTGGGCATCCAGCTTGTGTGCCCTTTGGTCAAATGCTATGAGTGTAACTTTGAATCATTGCTAGCTTCTACTAAACAGGACATAAAAAGGATAGACAAGTTATAGCTTTCTTGGGCTGGTCAAATAGCCGCTTTTAATATGACGGTACTACCTAAAATTAATTATTATCTTTTATTTTATTATCTATTATTTTAGGACTCTCGCAATTACACTGCTGCAAAAAATGTTTGTACAATTTGATAAAATACTCCAACATTACATGTGGAATGGAGGCAGAGCTGGAACCTCATACTCAATTTTGACTAAACATGGACCAGTGGGTGGTATGGGACTCCATGTTTTGAAAGACTATTAAAGGGCAGCCCTTATGGACCAACTAAAAATCTGGTTCCAACCCTCCTCGGATAAATTGTGGTTCTTTATTGAGAGTGTGATTGTACCAAGTATATAGCTGGTCATATAAACATCCTGTACGCTGTCCAATATGCCAATATTCAATGTGAGCGAAACAGATGTGAATGGAACGGTCTCACCATATTCATGCAGCTCCCAAAGTTCCATGGGTCAAAAGACTTCCACACGAAATCCAGTGTGTAGGGGAAGATAGTAGTATCCAGACTCACGTGGATGTCATCAAGTAAGGTGTATAAACAGTCCAACTGGCATTCAAACAAACCTTGCATAGCCCAATAGCCACTACCCTAGCTAATTACCCGCCCCCCTCAACTTACCTTATATACTGCTTCCATTCTTGTTTGACTCGGGACAGCCGAGTATCCACGTGAAACTGCCGGGTCCAATGTTGTAAATGAGGAAACCGGCGTCACTGCCTGAACCGAAAGTGGCATATACCAGAAGCGACCGAAGCCAGAAGTGAAATATATAAACGAAGACCGTCTATGGTATCCCGCAGTGTCCAAAAGTAAAAAACAAGGGGAAATCTGTATACGGGGTATATATGGGTAAATACTAGGGATGCACCGATACCAAGTACCGTGCTCGGTACAAGTGCAAGTACAGATAGTTTTCGAGCTCCAAGACTAGACTAGAGAAAAATTCAAAAGTTAGGAGGCAGCTGTCATTTGTAAGGAGCATAAAGGGATGCACTGATACCATTTTTGCAAGTACAAGTACTGATACTTGCTCAAGTACTTACAAGTACTGATTCATTTTTGTTTATTGCCATGTGACAGTTTAAAAAAAAAAACAATACAGACTAATGATTTCAGGACAGTGGTGGAGCACCAGAGCCAGGTCCCAGATGCAACCACTGCAACCCTGGTAGTCCTCATGAAAATGCCAAGTATCAGGCACTAGTATCTGAAAAGTATCCGTGCATCCCTAGTAAATACATCTATCACATGTAGTTATATATTACAAGCAAGGTACATACTGCTTATCCTCTATTGTTTATACTTAAATTAGTTTAGATAATAAACATGTATATAATGAAATATATGGAGTGAAAACATAAGATACATAACTTTTTGTTTCTACGTTGAAAATGAATACAAATGTATTGAAACATAAAAAGTTACAATAAAATTTGTATTTCCTATTCCCTATTATGATTAGGCCACACTTCTTATAACCATGTTCGCAACAGAGAGATAATCTCTGTATGAGAGAGAATTCTGTTGCAGCATCAAGAACAGTAAGACTTCATGAAAGGAAAATTAGAACTTATACATGCCATGCACCTAAAGTTTGCTTGCATATATAAAACATTTATCCGGTATCTTGTTTTGAGTGCAAGAGCTGATTAGTAACAAGACATACAACTGCACTGTGGTAAATATAGCTGTCATTTTGATTTCACAATGCTAATCAGCAGAAATGATTAGCCACAACAATTTTCTGCTTTTAACATCATGCTGTTTACTTGAAATGGTAATTATAACGAATGTTGATTTTACTTTTCAGTACTGATCTTGACACAACAGTTAATGTGGAAAGTAAGTAAGTAACAAGTGAACTTAGAGCTGGGATTTTTCCCTCTAATTTGTAACTGTTTTTCATAATATTTTAGCAATTACAGATTTAAATTGCAGATTTGTTTTTTTTAAATGTTTATGCTAGAAATATGGCAAGCTAAAATCAGGAGATTTTTTAAAATGTAATTTTTTTATGATCTTAAGGGAATAACAATGTGAGTTATCTTAAGTTGGCCACAGAGATCACACTGAATGTGCAAACTCTATCTGATTGCTTGAAGGTTTTTTCCCCACAGATTGATGTATAAGCATGTTTGGATATGCCTTAAATATTCAGAATATTTGCATTAGAACAGAAGGAAGTGGTGCTTTGGCCTTCGTAATTATTAATTAAACACCTTTTCCCTGTGAAAAGAT
>NW_017307867.1:150803-156841 GCF_000935625.1 Nanorana parkeri
GGTCAGCTGGTAATAGGGTGGGAGGGGGGGGGGTGCAGGTTGTTGTGCTCCGCTGGTGGCTATAGTCATAAAATTGTCAATTGATCTGGCTAAAATCAGATGAATTTGATTATAGTCATTTCATGTCTAGAAACATCTATTGTAGTTACTGCATACTGTACTTATTACTTAGTAATGGAGTAGTAAAAATCAATGCAACTACTATTTATTTTTTAACTACCAAACTTGTCTCACTTTTATCTACTATAACAATGAATTTAGTATTATACACAATGAGACATGACTACTATAATTGTGGAAGTAAAATCCACAGAAGGTTTTTGTTTATATTCCATTGATATAGAATTACAAACAGATGCTACAGCTCATTGGCTGCAGTTACTGTTTCACCGGGAATTTTCAGACCTGCTCCTTCGACAAAAGTCAATTGAAAGTCAAAAGTCAATGTTACATGGGGAGATGGGTCCTGACAGTGCCACACACACTGGTAGAGTTTCAGCCGAATCCTGCTGACCAGTCTATGTCCAGCTTAAGCATCGTACTGCGAAATGCGTCAAGGCTCTCTTGCTGCTGTATATGCTAATCACAATAAAAGCATCCTGTGCTCTACTCTGTTCATGGACTGTATTTTCAATGATGAAGAATCTTAAGAGTGTACATTTTTTATGGCTAGAAGGCAGTGGAGCTGATATATTGTAGCTTTCAAGTCAGCTAAAACATGTAGCAGTTTTCTGCATCTGCTTTTCCTCTAACAACAAAGAAGTTTGCAAAGGCTTCCAACAAATTTCAGTGAAGATAAATAATGTTATACAAAAGAATGAAGAGAGCGGTTCACATTATGAGCCTGATTTGCCGAAGCTTTAATTTTCAAGACTGCATTCACTACAAATATGCAATCAGGTGCAGGAGAAATCTCAGTTTGTTATTTCAAATTCCCCTAAATGTGATTGGGAATTTAAAGTGTACACAGACTGGGATGAAAATGACTCCTTGATTAAATGAGATCCAGTGTCTGCCAGTTTCTCAGGGTAATTGCTGCATTAAAATATTACATTAAACAGATATTGTTATCATTTCAAAGTGACCATGTCCTGCCAAAACACACTAATATTCTTTAACTGTACAGTAAATCATTACCAGAAACACTGATTAAACAACTATTCATCTGATAAAAATATTGCTTTAAGGGACCTGTAAGATGCTCTTTACTTATTCATGTAAAATTCTCCATCTGCTTGGCATTGTAGCAGCGTGTCTCTGATTGGATCCAGAAACTCTAATCATTAAGTTCAGTGCATAGAGGGATTTTTAAACAGCTGTAGTTTGATTGCCAACCACAACTTTTCTAATAAGGATATCCTACAACTACATCTATTTACAGGTCTGCAAGGAACCCAGACACAAGCTGTATGTTTTCCAGGCAGGATTTTAACTTTACAATGTTAAATCAGGAATATGATAAAAGAGCAGCCTATGATGGACGTAATTATATTGTGCTGAAAACACAGTTTGGTATGATTTTAGCTCTAGGAAAGAACTTTGGGTATAGGCCCAACATGAGTTCTCCATCTTGGTATCCTAGCAGTGTGTCTCTGATTGGACCCAGAAACTCTAAGGGCCTGTTCACACTAGATGCAGTGCGTTCCAGCCCAATTCTGGCCAGAACGCACTGCCTCGCATTGCGGCTGGCTCACTTTTTAGTGGGGCAGGAGGGGGCGTGGCAGGCCATTCAAGTGAATGGCACCGTAGCCATGCCCTTCGGCCGCAATGCGATCGGCTGCACAGGATCGCAAGGCACATTATGCCTGCAGTCCGGTCTGGTCCGCTGCAATCAAAATGCTGCAAGCACTATTTTGATCGGACTATGCTCACCAGACTCTGGGGCTGCAGGGGTAGGTAGGTTTATTGTGATGCATTGGTGGTGAAGCCTGTCTGCTGCTCCTGCAGATCCATTTTCAAGACCCAGTAAGCCAGTGGATCGTCCGTTGGAAAGCTCTCCATGTCTGTTCTTGCCCCTAGGTAATCCTGCACCATATGATGCAGATGCTGCTGATGGGTGCCTAAAGCTAACAGCCCTGGGCGCTGAGGACTAAAAATTTTTTAAAGGCATCAATCAGGCAGCCCCCTTCTCCACCGCTCTTCCTTAGACCCACCGAAGCCTCAGAAACACCTATTTTATGAAACGGTAACCTAATAGTGTCTGAAAAGATGTTACACAAGTTTCTCTTCAACGCGTCCTCAAGTTGTTTCATCCTGTGCTCCCTCTGTGAGGATAGGATGAGCTCTGCAACTTTACGCTTGTAACGTGGATCAAGAAGGGTTGCCAACCACTAATGATCCTTCTCCTTGATAGCTCGGGTCGTTTTGCAGGCTTTGCAGAAAAAGGGAGCCCATGCACCATAAGTTTGAGGAGGCATGAGAATCAGAGTCTTCAGGGTCACTGAGGATGACAATATCATGAACTAGCTCCTCCCAGGCATGTACTACTCCTTGGGTTTCTGGGGACTGAAAACCATCCTAGAGGACTGCCGTATGTCATCCTCTGCTTTAATGCCCCATGGCTGCCATAATCCTCCTCCTCTTGTGTGTTCTGCGGCCCCGCAGGAATTGTTTCTACATAAAGGGGCCTTGAGAGGAAAGGAAGTCCTCCTCTTCCTCGCGCTGTTCTGCCTCAAGTGCCCAATCCTTAATTCCACAAATGCTCCAGCAGGAACACAAGAGGGAATTTCAGCCAGCTGAACACTAGCTGGGTATGACCACCTGAAATGGCTATGGACTTTTTTTGGCCTGCCTCAGGAGATCATGTAGCCCTGGGTACCTGTTTAAAAAATGCTGTACCACCAAATTCAGGACGTGTGACAAGCATGGTACATGAGTCAACTTTTCCCTTTGGAGGGCAGAGAAAATGTTGCTGCCATTATCACATACAACCATTCCTGGCTCAAGCTGCCGTGGCGTTACCCACCTCTGGGTCTGCCCCTGCAGAGCTGAAAGAATCTCTACCCCGGTGTGGCTCCTGTCATCTAGACAAACTAGCTGAAGCCCTGCATGGCATCTTTTAGCCTGACCCGTTGCATAGCCCCTTGAACACTTAGGGAGAACTGGTGGTTCACAGGACAATTCAGCAGAAGAGGCCATCCTGGAGGAGAAGGAGGAAGAGGAAGGGTTGGAACAGACAGATCTCACATCATCACCACCCGCTTTTTGGAGGCGTGGTGGCTGAACAAGCTCCAGCACTGAGCCTCGTCCTGTATCCTTCCCAGCTGCAAGCAGAGTTACCCAGTGTTCCATGAACGAAATATAACGTCCCTGACCATGCTTGCTGGACCACGTGTCAGCAGTAATGGGGACCTTGCTGCTGACTGCCTTGTCCAACGAGGCCAAAACATTGCCTTCCACATGATGGTAGAGCTGGAATGGCCTTACATCAAAAATAAATATCGTTTGGGAACCTGCCACTGTGGTACAGCACATTCTGCAAATTCATGAAAGAGGGCAGAGTCCACCAGATGGAAAGGCAGCAGTTGTAAAGCTAGCAATTTGGCCAAGCTGGCATTTAGATGCTGAGCATGTGGATGGCTGGGGCAGTATTTTTTTTGCTGCAGCAGCTGGGGCAGCGAAATGTGACTGCTAAAATCTACAGCTGGTTGGCTGCTGGCAGACTTGGTGCAAGGACCTGTGGCACCCATTGCTATACCATCATCCCTCTCAGTGTAGGCTGTTCACAAGGCATGATGTATAGTGGGAGTAGAGATGACAGATGAGGAGCGAGAAGTGTCAACCTTTTTCTGGTGCTCTTGCCAACGGGCTGCGTGGCAGGTGGCCAAATGTCTTTTCAAGTACATTGTACCCAAGCGGCTGATGTTTTTGCCACGCTTGATCCACTTGAGACAGAGATTGCAAATAGAAATGCTGCGGTCTGCTGCTCATGTGCTGAAAAACTCCCACACAGCTGAGTTCTTGGAAGTGAGATGGGAGACAATAGTGCCCTGCACCTGTGGAGCTCTGCCGTCTGATGCAAAAGGGTGGCTGCTCTTATGGCTGCCCCTGGAGGACATCCCGCCTCCTCCTCACTTTTCTCCTCTGTTCTACCAGGCATCCAAGTACCAAGTAGAGTCAGCAACCTCATCATCATCATCATCATCCCCTCTGTCCTCGTGTCTGGAGCCAACCTGGCAGTATGCTGCGGCAGGGGGAACATGACTGTCAATTTGTTGTCCATCATTGGCACCCCCTCTCTCTAGGCACATATTACTTCCTTCCTAAACCTCAGAACCAACATCATAGCATAATTGCTGTGCATCCTCCAGCAGCATGTGACTGACACTATGTTCAAATAACTCAGCTGACAACTTCGTGCATGATGGTGGGGCTAGGGCAGGAGTAGCTGTGGACAAGGATGCAGAGTAGGCCACTTTGGCAGCTGCGGTCGAATGCGAACTAGTATGAGCCTGGGTGACAGAGGATGAGGAGGATGAGGATGGCTTAGTTATCTATTCCACCACCTCTTCTGTATGTTGTGGCTGAAGAACACGGCCAGCACCAGAAAGAAAGGACAAGCATCCCCTGCCTGCAGAGATGGACCATGTCCACAACCACGACTTTTGCTTGTGGACAAAGAGGCTACTTAGCCTCTTATAGCTGCATGGGAGCGTCTGCCTTTCCTTGATGGCCTTTCAGACGTGATGCAGAATGCAATTGACTGCAACAATAGACTGCAACAATAGACTGCAATAATAGACTGCTATAATAGACTTCTGTAATAGATTGCTGTAATAGACTTCTGTAATAGACTGCTGTAATAGACTGACTGCTATAATAGACTGACTGCTATAATAGACTGCATTAATAGACTGATATAGAATTTCTCTTTCTTTAACTCCAGCAACACACTACATAAGGCTGCGGTGTAAGCAGCCTTATATAGTGTGTTGCTGGGACTTAGCTGTGAGCCATGATTGGGCAAAGCCATCATTACTTTGCTCAATCAAGGCTCTTACAGAGCACCACACCATGATTGGGCAAAGTCTCGCACCTGACAAGTGGTCAGGTGCAAGGCTTTGCCCAATCAGGGCTTCACAAGGCACTGTGCAGTGCGCAGTGCCTTGTGGGGTACTCGGTGTGCGAACAGCCTACGGAACGCCATGATAGTTCGTGTGTTCGCCGAACACACATACTACCCATATTCAAGTCGAACTATTGTTCGACTCGAACATCGAACCCATCACTATTTAACATTAAGTGCACCCACACTTATTATACAGTATATTGTTTTTTAGAGGACAAATAGGGCTTTCGTTTGATATCAAATATTTATAAATGAACTGCAATTATATATGAATAAAATCTAGCCAATTGTGAGAAATTAAGACATTTTATTTTTTTCTAAACATGCACACACACATTTTATTGTGAATATCATATTACTGATACATTTTACTGCAAAAAACACCTATAATTGTATTCTGCAATGTTCCATGAGTACATCAATTCCCCCCATGTACAGGTTTCATGGGGTTTATGGGAGCTACAGGGACAAATATGGGACTTGCCAGAGGCTGACTGGCAACTTTTAGCCCAGGGGGCAAGTACAACCCAGAGGCCCATGGTGCGGCAACTTGACCCCCCTCCCGCTTTGCCTCTTCCCCCGCCTTCTCCCCACCCCTGCCTGCCACTTTTGCCTTCCATGTAACAGTAGTGTGAATGTATTTATCGGTTTAGGAAATGTAAAGCACACTGGTAGGGGAGGGATGCCACGTCAGGGCTGTGCGCGTGCATGACTGCTGCGCCCCTGGTAGTTATGCCACTAACTCAGAAATACATTGTACAGCATTGCAGAATGACATTGGCTATAGAGAACTACAATTCCAAGCAATACATTACACAACAATGCAGAATACCATCAGCTATAGCGGACTATAAATCCCAGCAATAATGACTACCAACAGCTATAGAGGACTACAAATCCCAGCAATACCATTATACAGCAATGCAGAACAGCATCAGCTATAGAGGACTACAAATCCCAGCAATACATT
>NW_017307867.1:157088-241487 GCF_000935625.1 Nanorana parkeri
TGGCATCTGAGAGGCCCGGGGGGCAATTGCCACCCTGCCCCCCAGCCCAGTCCACCCCTGGGGCTTGCCCATTTTAGTCATCATACAGTACATGGAATTTTGGTTCATTGCATTTCCTGGCCTAGGTCACATTTGAGACAGTATGGCAGCCTAGGAAAGAAAATGTTTCCAAAAAAACATAATATACCATACCAAGTAGACAACCTGGAGTATTCTAAATGGGGTATTTTTAGTTGTTTTGTGTAGCCACTTTATCACAAATGCTGGCCACCCTTAGAAGCTTATACTTACACATGTGCTTTTCATACACGTAAATTCAATTTTCACAGGATATTTCATAATCCTTATATGTCTTACTCCAATAAAGCCCCAATATTTATAATTAACAATGTCTAACTAATATAATTGTACCCCTATGTACTGGTTATACAGGGGATTTTTTTTAAATAAAGGGTCAAATAAATTGCATACCCATTTCCAAACTTGGAAATTTGAAAAATTGATTTAATGGGTCTAGGTCTCCTTTGAGACAGTATGGCAGCCTAGGAAATAAAATTTCCAAATGATGGCATACCATTTTCAAAAGTAGACACTCCAGGGTATTCCAAATAGGGTATTTTGAATTGTTTTGTGTAGCCACCTTTTTTTTAGTCCATATAGTATCTTTTTCATGCTTACATTCCCAAAATAGTAAGAGATGGGAATACAGATGAGCCAAAATGTGCTCTTGTGATAGGTGGGCCTAAATATCTACCACTGCACCTGATTAACACATTAAAATCTGATGGATCAGTGTGTATTCACTGATCCATCAGGTTTTAACTGAAAATCTTCCAATCTGACAGATTTTGACACATATTTTTCTGTGAAACTCCCCTCACATTCTAAAGGCTACCAGGATTACATAGCAGACATTAGGTTAGCAGGTTAAAAGATTACTTAGTTAACCTCCCTGGTGGTATTCCCGAGTATGGCTCGGGGTTAATTTTCAGTGCCCAGAGTTGTAACCCTGAGCCACACTCGGGATTGCGCAAAAGTGTCACTTACCCTGTCCTCTGCTGTGTTCGCCCGGCCGATGCCGGCATTCGGCTTTCAGTTTCGTTTTCAGGCGTCACTGCGGAGGGCAGGAAATTCAAAAGTGAAAACATGACATTTACACAGAATACACACAGTACAATGTAATCTAGTGTTTTTATAAGAGGTCATTGCTAATATACTTTTTATGGTGCAGTTATGGAGATAGTGAACATGCAATCAAATAATGGATATTTCCAGGGATGTCAGTATTTATTTGACCCTGTTTTGTTGATTCTTGCTAGTTTCTATGCAAAATAGACATTGTAGACAACATACTAGGCATTTGGTCACTTTACAAGGGAACCCTCCGATTGAACACTGAGGCTGAGGCTAATTTAGTAAAGCTGCATTTCTCTCCTGAAAAAGAATTGTTACATTTTACTTTGTTTTTCCAATCCTGTAAAAAGCAAATTCATGATAATGTGTGGATGCTATTCACATGATTTTATAATTAACATTAACATTCCCACAATTAGTAAATCAGCCCCATTAGCTCACAAGGGATTGAATGGTTTGTATAATCCTACTTCCATGATCCTAGTATATTTACCTTAAAAAAAATGTTTCCACTTATTATTATTGTTACTTAATCACAATTACATACTTTTATGTAGTAGGCTTGAAAGTAAGGCTTGTAATGATTCATTTATGATTTTTATGATCCGTTTTTTTTTGTAATATATTTGTTTAGCATTCTTGTGCTCTTAGTATCTCCCTGGTTTAACATCATGATTCTTTTTAAATCTATTAATTTAATTGTTTGTACACAGAAAGCGCACTATGTCTAGCTCTAGGTCTGTAAATAATTGTTGTATATCCCTAACTATATTCAATATTCTGCATTTTTTTATTATTAGTTTTTTTATATTGCCACTTTACTATGTAGAGGCATTCAGTCTAAAGTATTAAGGTGGGGACTCTTCCGATCCATACTTTCAATACCCCTGTTGCAGACATGGACACATTAAAAATAGCTTCATTTATTTGAAGTGTATCAGGCCAAAATAATAAAAACAACATATGCAATACACACCTGCAACACATGCACATTTCCCCATGTTTAAAGATCCTGCAAGTACGGTAAAATACCTGTTGATGTAACAGAAATACAGCCAGCTCCTAGGTCCTGTTGTGGGCTAACAAAACACAATATTTTTGTGGTGTCAGCCTTGCCTTGTTTTCTCTTGCCAAACTACGCAGGCCCACCTGCTCCCCCATCTCCACAACATAAAAACAAATCATTCTGTAGACTGTAGATAAGGTCTTGGATGCCACACTACTCTCCTTGAATAAAATGAAATAGATATATTCCCTCATCACGATTTTATTTGCAATTATGTTACTCAAGATATAATTATGAGTAAGTCAAACATTTTAAGCATGTTTTAATATCTCAACAATATGTAATATCTGTTAGTTGAATGTATTTTTCTATTGCTTTATGCATAGTGTAGTTCCTTAAAGTGACATTATAGACACAATCCCCCCCCCATGCTGCTTTAAGGATTTACCTTAAATGATGCCTCTTGATCTGATCATCTTCTTCCTCTTCTTCCTTCCACTTGTTTTCAGCAATCCCTCCAGTGCTGGTGCCAGTCTCTGATCCAGCAAAGACTCCTCTTGTCCCACGGTGTCTGTCGACCTGCATGCTCACGGCTGCGTGCATTGACATACAGTAAGTGTATCCTCTTCTCCCCGCCAAAGATCTCTACTTCGCATGTTCCCGCATTCATCCTACTTCAAGGCCACTTGAAAAGCTATAGATCTATAGCCAGGAGCGAGTGGCAGAGAGGTAAGTTTTTACCTGTTTGGTAACTTTTTCATTTTTTAAAAATATTTTTGCATATATCTACTGTTGCTAGCAGTAGATATTTTTAACAAAATGAGTTCAATACTACTTTAAGATGTGCAAACTAATGTGCACACTACAGTAACTCACTAACTGACTCACTAACTATGATTTGTATTTCTAATAAAGAAGGAAAAAAAAGTTAAAATGTCCAAGTTAGTGCTTGCAGCCACACTGCACACAGAATGCATTTATGTATTTTTCTCTTCTATTTAAGTCGTCCGGCAGCAATAATAGCTTTGGAAAAGACATATTGCCCTTCCACTGAAAAGTTGATTTTGACTATGACTTTAATAGACGGGCTTCCCCCTGGGGTATTTTTCAATACAGAAAATTCTCTAGATCCAAAATACTTCATGGGATAATTCTGAATGCCAAGGTGCATGATTTAACAGAGATAAATGCCATTGAATGACTAAGAACTTGAACATATTTCAATACTGATTTGTTTATTCTTACCTATATTTTTATAATAGGAAAGGGTTTCTATAAATAGATGATGATGATGAGTTTATTGAGTGAAATAGTCATAAAACTGTGATTTAGGAAGAGGCTGGTGTAATCTATGTAATACTGAAAAGTATTTTTTTGTCCATAAGTGTTAAACCAGCCATGTATACATTCAAAGCATGTTACTATTCTAAACTCCTCTATCACCTTGCATTTTGATTTTAACATTCGATATGTTGCTTGTAAATTACACATGCTCCAAAAGCTTTGCAGAAATTTATAACAATACATTCAGTTTTTATGTATATGTTCAACACCATACGTAGAAACAGCATGACAGTAGCCTCTCTTGTGCTAACTATAAAGGTGATAAAAATGTTTCTCTGGCAGCTGTGGTCCTGCAGCATTGAACCTTAATGTCTCACATTACAAATAGAATACAAAATATCTACCAGAAGGAGACCTTAGCAAAGGTCGATGCTGAGGAGAGACTCTTCAGTGAGATGAATTTTGGAAAAACTACTACCTATATAGTAGTGTGGGGGAGGGGGGTATTGGAGTGTCTTGTTTACTGTACAGATGAAACAAACTGCACATTGTATGTAAGGCTGAACTCCAGGCAGACATAGGACAAAAAAATATGTTCTTATATATTTCTTAATCAATACATGTAAATACCCGCATTTGATTTTGTATCAACCTGTTGTAATCCCTGTACAGTAGGACTTAGACTGGGGGAGGGAGGGGCTGCATAAGGGGGCATCCAGGTGCTTGGGAAACACCTTTGAGCTGTATATGGTGTTACAGAACAGTCCTATTTTCATGGACATGGCATCAGCGACACTGTATGTGGGCATACTTGTGTGATTACAGTAGTGTGCATCAAAGCACCACATAATATTTGTTCCTATTGCCATATCTGCCATTAAACTTAGGCAATATAATTTATTAACAACAAAAATGGGTATGGGTATGTAGTAGGGGGTGAGCAGGTTGTGCAACACATAGGGCTGCACAATCTAGAGGCAGGGCAAATCTATCTTTTCTGTATCAGAGTGGCCATACTATACATTCACACCATGTGCAGGAGGTAGTTGAGTGGTTGACAAAGCCTTCCTCTTATTTCGCCTACCAGGTGCAGTGTATCCTGTTGTATGAAACTGCTGCCAATGCACTCTCTTTTTCCTCCACCTCCTCTTCTGCTATATCCCACTATAGCCCTGTAAACTGGTCTGTGGGTGCCACCAAGTGGTGAGGAGGAAAGTTCTGAGAAATCGGCCGAACAGCAATGAGGTAGGATTTTGTACAGGGTCAGCTTGCAGAGGACTAAAGGGAGCAGCCTTCTGAATTCATCTAGCAGCACTGCCCCACAGTTTCAGGCCACCACTATCCCCAGGGCCAGTCCAAAGAGCTCTGCAGTGTGTATCTTTTTTCAATTTAAGTAAGCATAGAAAAAAAAGGCCTTGGATTAAGCGGTATGTAATATTTTTGTGTGTATATATAAAAACTTTCTTAAATAATAATCCAGAATTAATCAAATTAAATCCCTTTTTGTCTATCCCTGGTTGTTATATTTGTTTGAGCTGAAATAATGCTCATATCAGTTTGCTAGTTCAGTGATATTGTTTATAATTCACAATGATTTAACAGTGGCAATCCCCCTTTCCAATGCATCTCTTTTTAATGTATCTGCTGCTGGTAGCACAAATATGGGCTGTTGCCTACAACGTATCACCTATGGTAAAAGTATCAGCCATTTGGGTACCAGATGCAAGAGGAAACGCACCACAGAGCTTGGTGGGAACAACATCTCAACGAGACAAGTCAACAGCAAAAGACCAATGCTTATCTTCCTTTTCATTCTCACTTTCTGCATTTTCCCCCACTGAAATCTCCTGCTGCATCTATCACAACATAGTCACCTCTTGCAGAGGTTAAGGATGTGCCACATCAGGCAGAGAGGAGGGTCATAAAGCCACCCTGAAAAGGGTCAAACAAATGCATGAATCTCTGCAGAATTGGAAAGGTGCACATGATCAATGACACATGGCCCAGCAAGCATGGGCTGGGATGCTACATATCTTTCATGCAACACTGTGTTTATCTTCTGGGGCTGGAAAGGATGCAGGGTGGGGTATCAGTACATGTCTTGTCTGATGGTGACAGCACAGCCCCCCTCTCACAGCGTACCCCCTCCTTCCCACTGGCATCATGCCCCGACTCCTTGGAACTAGTATTCCTCCTCAAGTGCCCCAGAGCATATACTGCCATGCTGTGTTGCGGGTTGTTTAATGGCAGATGGGGCAGAAGCCACACTGTGTCAAAGCTGCAGTCAGCTCTTTAAGCCCAAGTTGAGAGGTGACTAATGACCCTACATCATCTTAAGACAAGAGATTATGGGTGACAATGACACTAACTTGCTGGCTGCCCTTTGCCTGGGAAAAAAAACCCACATATACCTTGTCTGGCACATGTTCTCAACTTGAAGATGCAGCAGTTTCTTGGTAAATGTCTTGGATTCCAGAAGGTCTTTCAACCAGACCAGAAGGGTTTGTGGCCAATTTAGGTGGTCATACCCATCCATGGCTTGCCTGGTAAAAATGCAGCACCAACATCGCCGGTTACCAACCGCCTCTTCTGTGACACTCCCATGCAATGGAACTTAAAGTGACATTAAAGGCAAAAAAATGTTCCCTCCCCCCCCTTGTTAATTAAAGCACTTACCTTAAATGATGTCTCTTAATCCGATCTTCTTCTTCTTTCCTGTTGTTTTCAGCCTTCTCTCCAGCGCGGCTGCGGGTCTCCGATCCAGCACTGACTCCTCTGTCCTTGCTGGCACTTCCTGTCCCACGGTGTCTGGATGCGGGTGCACACGTCCATATACTTACCTTGTGTCTCTCCTTGTCTCCCGGCCAAAAATCCAAACTGCGCATGCGCCCGCCCCAAGATGCTTTGCGGCCGCCCGAGAATTTTCAGATGGGAGAGTGTGGGGAAGACACAGGTAAGTTTAAACCGCTTTTAAAGCGTTTTTTTAAAACTTTTTGCATATATCTACTGCTTGCTTAGTGTTGTCCTCAGCAACATTAAGGTGTTGGAGTCCTCTGCTGCAGGCATTTATGGCAAGATGGGTCTTGTTTGCTTAAATCCCTGTACAGGAATTCCAGAATTTGGGTCATCAAAGAAAGACCAAACGAGGGACCACTACTGGATGGCCACCCTTTTTTGATCCCTGATACAAGAGTAAAATGACTAATGTACTGCCACCATCTTGGAGGAAGTCAAGAATGCAGCACTGCATAAAAACCTCCTTATCACATTTCCTAATGTTGGCAGTAAAATGATGACCAACATGCCTCCAAACCTCTGACCCGTGAAATGAGGAGCAGTGGTGGTGGTATCTACCTCAGCATCATTATTCAGAGATTTTGTAAACCACAGTGTCCAAGCTCAGATGCTGGTATCACTCACAGGAAGTGTCTGAACGACATAATTTATGACTACATTTGGTCGAGGACCTGTGGACACTATCCGAACTGAGAACCCTAAAAACTATTGGGTGTCCAGTCTGGAGCACTGGCTGTAGCTTGCACAGTATGCACTGGAGCTTCTGACATACCCTAACTAGTGTTTGGTATGAGAGGGTATGCAGCACAACAGAGGTTTTGCTAAGGAAGGGCACGTTCCCCTGTTCCCTGACAGTGTGGACCAGCTCACTTTTATTAAAATGAACCAGATTACCAATGACTACAATACAAATGCTACAGACCAAACGTTTTTAATTGTTATAAGCACCCCCCCCCTCTAGGGGCTCCGAAACCTTTCAGGGGAAAAACCTATGGCCACAGGCCACCAGTCCGCAACCCAGGCGGATAGGCAGACAGCAGCAAATGGCAGGCAGACAGAAGAGGGGGAGTTACTATGGCCAGGGAAAGGCAGATGGCAGCAAAAGAAATGCTGCTCACCCTTCCCCAAATTAGCACCATCCAAAGAAGGCCAGGCAAGCCTAAAGGAAGAGGTATATGTGCCGCCACATACAGGTAGTAGGTTCAAAGCCTAAAAGAAGAGATAGAGGTGTTGCCACATAAAGGTAGTAGGTGTCGGGGTGAGCATTGCTAATGTGACCTCTTCCTTCTTATCTGCCTCCTCCACCTTCTCCACCTTCTCCTTGCTCTACCCTTCCATCCTTTCCCCTTGAATTGCTTCCTGCTTCTCCTCCTGCCTCTACTCTTCACCCATTTCCTCCTTAACTTCTTCATTCACCTCTCCTTCTACATCTTGTTCTTCCCTCTACTCCTCCTCCACTTCTTCCCTCTCCCTCTACTCTTCCAGAAGAATAGAAATGTCCCCAAACCCCCCACATGCACAATGCCTGTATGCCAGCTAGGCACTTCAACTAATTCCATACTAGCTTGCAAAAACAGCTCCCTTCCTCTAGTTCATGGTTTGGTTAAACCTTATTTTCAGATTTAAATTTTGTGCACTTTTTTATCCTTGTAAGGCCATCCCTGCCCTGGTCAAGCAAACACAGGTAGGGATTGCAAGGCCGTAAATAAAAAAAGGACCACTGGGTGCTGAAGATGTACCACTGGCTGGAGGTGGCCCAATATGTGCTCAAGGTACTAGCATGCCCTTCTGCACATGTTCTGTCAGACAGGACCTTGATGTTTTTAATGGTACCTTCTGAAGTGTTTTCCGGAACACTATGATCCTTCCTGAAAACTGTCTAATGCTAAAAACTCTCGCAGTGACATCAACAGGGTTATTCATTAAGCTGCCGAAGTGAACAGAGCCGAATAAGAAGGTATTTAAAAATGTAATTAAATAGTAAAATCCAAAAATAAAGATATTTAAAAAAATAATAATAAAAACAATTGGGTGGAGCTAGCAGTGACAGCTAGCTCTGCCCACCTGTTTTCTATTGGTCAGCACCTGCTAGAGTCTTCTAGCAGGTGATGGCCAATGAATAACTGGGCAGAGCCGGCCGTGATGTCAGAAATGTTATACCTGCAGGCATACTATAGGCTCTATAGTATGCCTGCAAGCATTATATTTCCTATGCTGTTAGAAGCTGTTCTTAGGCTCCCTTGAGGGCAGTTTTGAAAACTGATACAGCTTGATCATCAGGGGCATCAGGAAACAAATGTATGCCTTAGATCTGAGCAGCACAAGATGTTTTTTGCAGTGAGATACAATTTTGCTATCTTGGGGGTGATGTGAGGCATAATCTGTTGCTCCTTATTATGCTCATGGATTAGGGTTTACTGTGATAACTTTTAGGACTATATTGATGGTTGCTCTTCAGACAACAAGGGTTAAAATAAACAGTTTGTCTTTAAAGAATTCATTCAGATTCTATCTGAGATTACTGCTTAGGGGTCTATTCACTAAGCTGCCGTAGGCAGCCGAGTGAATGACCGACCTGAAGTGAAGTGAGCCGAACACTGTTCGGCTATTCACTTCAGGCTGGTACGGCTGATTTCAGCCGTACATCGGCTGAAATCAGCGGTACATCGGCTTGCTTCACATGGCTTCGGGTCGGCCGAACATGCTCAGCATGTTCGGCCGACCCAAAGTGCACAAGGAGTTCGACTAAGCCGATCCAACATCTGGATCGGCTATGTGCGGAGCTAGCAGTGACTGCTAGCTCTACCCAATAGTTTCCTATTATCTGGCGGCTCTGCTGCCGTCCAAAAAAAAAGAGAAAAAAAAAATTCCCATTGAAATGCATTGCTACATTACTATTGGCTATTTCAATTTGTACCCGCCCTCTGCTGATGGACCTGATGGAGAACTGCAGCAGAGGGCGGGTACAATGCTATTTTACTATTGGCTATTGCAAATTGAAATAGCCAATATTTATGTACCAATGCTTTTCAATGCAAATTTTCTTTTTTTTTTTTCTATCCTGACATCGCTCCGTGTCAGAATAAAGAAAAAAAAAGACACAGCAGTGTTTCTATCCTTGGCGGCCGGGAGCAGGAGACTCCCGGGGCGCCAGCGAGAGTTAGCTGTTTGGAGATCAGTGTCTCTGGTTAGTAGGTAACCAGGGACGCTGATCTCTCTGGAAGTGGCTCCGCCCAGCTGTCAGAAGCAGGCTGTCGGCCGGCCAAGGGCTGGCCGCACGGCCAGCTTCGGCTTTCAGCACGGCTCAGCCGAGCCGATGCATATGCGTTCGGCTCGACTGAACCACACGGCCATGTTCGGGAGCTGTACGGGCTATTATGAATACCCCGTACAGCACCCCTTCGGTTCTACTGAACCGAAGGGGTCCTGGGGCCGAAGCTAGCCGAAGGATCGGCCAAAGCTACGGCCAGATCCTTTGGCAGCTTCATGAATAGACCCTTTAGTCTGCTTGGCCTCATGCTATCATTCAGAATATATTCAGCAACCAAGGATTTTAGCTAGAATATTTGCATCAAATATATTTAAAGCTGAACACTGTGATAAGCATATACCTTTAGATTGTAAGCCCTCATGGGCAGGGCCCTCCTTACCATCTTGTATTGAATTGTATTGTAAATGTAATGCCTTCCTTATATTGTAAAGCGCTGCACAAACTGTTGGCGCTATATAAATCCTGTATAATAATAATAATACTGTCTAAATATCAGAGTCATATATATTCTTATTTAAATATTAATGAGATTTGTGTATTTTTTGCAGATCTGTGCAGTAATCTTACATGAAACTTGCAGTTGTGCAGAAGCATCCTCTAATAAAGACCAGTCACTAGTGCGCTCTCTCTCTCTGTGCAGGCTGACTGATCCTGCTCTGCCCCTCCCCTGTAGTTTTCTGCAGGCAGCCTGTAGTGCGTGTAATCTGTTGGTTTGATCCCAAAGCTCTGTTGTTTGCACAGGCTATGTGCAGCACAAAAATTATATCACTGCTAATTTTACAAGGTAATAAATGGGGTTGTAAACACATTTGGTGCACACAAGTGGATTTATATCATTTGGTGGCTATAAATAAATATATAAATACATTTTTGGGATCAGAGTTCAGCTTTAAAAAAGTTTAAAACTTGAGCGCTCTAGATCACATAACTACAAACTCACACCCCCTTCTTCCCCTTGGTTTTCATAAAGAATGTCACTTGAAATATTTCCTGGCTTGATGTTTACAGCCGGATTTTTACCACTTCCATTACACTTAAGGTGTGTTGAACTTGAGTTTAGGTGCGCTGACATCCATTTTTTATTGTAACACATTGCATTTTTTAATGTGTGGCATTGATGTGCAGGCTTTTTGTTCACAGCAGGAACCAAAATAAATTACTTTTCTTTTCAATATGTGTTGCTGTGAAGTGTTGTCATGTGTTGTGCAGCATATAAATGCAGCATGATCCATTTTCTATCAGCACACACCAATTAAATGCATTGGTGAGAGCTGAACCTAAGGCTCTGTTAACATATTAGCGGTTTTGCGTGGAAACGCGCAAAACATAAAAATGAATACATTTAAATGTATACTGTTCACACTTGTGTGGCGTCCATGCAGTGTGAAACTGCATGCTCCGCAAAATAATCCGAGCGCAATTTTAAGGGTAGATTCCACGCATTTGCGGCTATAGTAATGTGAATGTTAACATTAACATTTTCGTGCTGTGCAGTTGCAAACGCCATGTGTCAATGGAGCCTGATAGAAACAACAGATTTTGGCTTGTTATTGCATTGGGACTGCAATAAGGAATGCCGTCCAATGCACATGGTGTGGGACCTTACTATTGAGCGTTCTCACTCTTAAACGTTTTTTTCAGTTCTTCTGCTTTATCAATGCTTTCTTTCCACTCTAGCCTTCTTTTCACCTTCTTTGTTCCCTGTCTATTCCTGTGATTGTCCATCCTGTTCTTCTATTTGTCCTTTATATCTATTCTATTATTTATGATTTCACTCTCATTCCTCCTTGTATACTCTTCATGTGCCCGGTTTTCTTATATGTATATCTCTCTGTATATGTTAATTATGTAATCTGATTAGATGGTAGATTCACAGTGACTTAAATAGTGTACCAACATAGAATAGAGGAAATAAAGGAATTAAATCTATGATTGCTGCCCTCATTGCGGTGGTTGAGAATTGTTCTCTAGAAAGTAAGCATAAAGGGGGTGCCTTTCCTGGTGCAGGTCAATTTTATTTCAATAATCATATAATAAAACCAGAAAGGTACTCACAAACATAAGTGTAAAACAGCCATGGAATGAAAGCTGGCAAGCAGATAGACATCCACTGGGCAGTTCCTGTGTGCGAGTGACGTTAACGCGTTTCCGGGGCACGCCCCCTTCATCAGAACATAGCATCACCCTCCTCATCTCCAGCTTTAAGGTGCATGTGGCCAATCAGGGACGAGCCCTAGAGGCTCGTCATGATGTTAGTAATGTCGCGGCCGTAGTTGGTGTCCGTCTAGGGAACCATGTTGGGGCGGAATACCGCGACCAGCCAATAGGAACCGAAACAAATCGGGCTCCACCTACTGGGTATCGCCGCCACTCGAGCAATCAAAGTACCCAAAAACCGGACCGGCTCTTAAGTCCGAAGACAGCAAAAGTCTTAACAAATAGCAATTGCTGAGTGCAAATAGCACTATGGGAACACCGTCCCCTGGAGAAGATGGATAAAAAGAAGGTGAACCTAATAGCTGATAGCCACCACATATATGTGAACACAAGCATGTATTGATATATGTATAAATATATATATAAAAAAATAATATATAAATATAAAAAGTAATAATAAAAAAAATTTAGATAAAATATACATAAATATATGTATGTTAAGGAAGTAGGACCCTGTGGGTAGCCACATATGTGTAATATGAAGCCAGTGCCAAGACAAGATATAAATGAGTGAAAACAAGGGCAAATGAAGGAATAAATGACAATTGATGTTGAGACCAACGCAAAGCTTACATGTGTGTGGGGTTGTGATTGGAGGGTATGACAAGAGCAGAACACTGGGGACCTTAGGGAAACTGGGGAGAGAGTTCTTCAAAACGGGGTCTTCTCTAAGGATGCACCAGGGATTTTTCAGTATTTTGGAGATCTGAAAAGCCCAATCGTTGAATTGGGTACAAAAACTGATATTGTAAGGGACCCAGTGTTTGTCAAAGGCCTTATTGATCAGATTAGTGTCATATCCCTTGTCCAAAAACTTTTTTGTTAAAATGACACCTTGAGCCTCATAGTCTGAGTCGGAGGTACATGTTCGCCTGATCCTGCCAAACTGCCCATCGGGAACATTCCTAATCCATCTGGGGTGATGGTTACTCTTAAGTAAGTAAGAATTGCCCGCCGAGGGTTTAAAGTGAGTTTTGGAGGTGATCCCTCCCATGCCGTTGGCTCCTAATTCGAGGTCCAAGAAGACTAGTGCTCTGTCATCTAGATGAAAGGGATTGTTCTTACAATAATTCACAAAGGCAGAGAATTCTGTGGCGGTGCCGTCCCAGATGATGAAGATGTCATCAATATATCTGGCAAACAGGACTAGGTTAGATCCAAATGGGTTATTAGACCAGATATGAAACTCTTCCCAATACCCCATCAGCAAGTTTGCATATGAAGGAGCAAAACTTGCACCCATGGCAGTACCCTTTAGTTGGATGTAATGGGTGTCTAGGAACGAGAAATAATTATGTGTCAGCACAAACTCTATGGTCTCCAGGATAAGGTTGGCTTGGGAAGATTTAAAATTCCCAGACTTGGCCATGAAGTGCTTGACTGCTCTGAGGCCGAACTGATGTTCAATAGAGGTATAAAGGGAAGCTACATCCAAAGATGCCCATAGGTAGCCTTCTCTCCACTGGTACCGTTTTAAGATTTCCAGAATGTACCCAGAGTCCCTAATGTAGGAGGGAAGATCTATCACCAACGGCTGTAAGAAGAAATCTATATAACTAGCCAGGTTGGAGGTAAGGCTATCTATCCCTGCTATTATGAATCTGCCAGGTGGTCTGGTGAGATGTTTATGAATTTTAGGGATGTGATAGAAGTAAGGGATGCAGGGGTGTTGAACCGAAAGAAACTTATATTCAGACTTCGATAGTACCCCTATAGAATAAGCCTTGCTAAGTAGTTCATCCAATCTCATTTTAAATTTTCTAGCAGGATTATTTTGGAGTTGGGCATATGTGGTGGTATCTGACAACAGTCTAATAGCTTCATCGATATAGTCAGTCTTATTAAGAATGACTAGGCCACCACCTTTGTCTGCCTGTTTAATTACTAGATCTGTGTTATCACAGAGGGATTTGATGGCTATCTTTTCTTTGTGAGTAAGATTGGTAGTTCTACCTCCTTTTTTGGAGCACAATTTTCTGAAATCCGTATGTACCAGTTGATAAAAGGTTGAGAGGAAGCTCCCTTTGGAATGGTAAGGATAGAAGTTGGACTTCGGTCTGAAATTAGAGTGTCGAATGTCTGGATCAATGTTGGGTAAGGTTTCAGGTGTAAATTCAATTCCGTCCCATAATGTTTCCAAATCCCTAAGGGTCTGCTCATCACACTGTGTGTCTTGTCTCTGGATAGAGTCCTGGTGATGTCTGTACAGAGTGGGTCGGTCTAGCATTTTTTAGAAGAAAATGGCGATGGAGGGTGAGTCTGCGTATAAATCTATGTAAATCAAGAAAAATGGAGAAGTCATTGGGGGAAGAGTTGGGGGCAAAACTGAGACCTTTACGGAGTACAGAGGTTTCAAATTCATCCAGAGAGTATGAGGAGAGGTTTAAGATTTTAATAGTATAGTTATTAGGGGCGGCTAGTGCTAAGGACTTTATTTGCCTTTTTTGCTGGACCTTATGTCCAGATCTACAACCTCTACTTCTCTTAGATCGGAAGATCTTTTCTTTTTCCTTAGTTTGGGTGTCCGAGCTAACACTAAAAAAGGTTCAGCTTCTTTGACAGCTGAAGAATTGTTCTCTATCTCTACAACTTTGAGAATTGTTCTCTATCTGCATAGACACTGGTGGGTCTACTCAGCGGCGTATTTAACTTTGCTGCTGCCCTAGGCAAGGCAGCAACGCCGCCCTCAGCGAATCTGCCGCTCCAGGCAAACGCCTTGTTTGCCTCGCGGCAGATACGCCCCTGGGTCTACTAGCAACCAAACATCTTCTAACTGGTCAGGCCTACATGCTCAGTTGTGTTTATATGGTTGCTTGCTGTATGAAAAACACTGGTCTATTGATTCTGTTAGGCCTCATGTACACTAGCCTGCTGCATTTAAGCATTTAAGTTTTCTGGGAATACAAACAACTGTATGTTTCCCAGATCACTTTTTCTTGTGTTTAGTTGTTGCTAGGCTTAGTTGCATTCACATGTGTTTATACACTTTAGGCATGTTTAGCTGCGTAAAACTGGGTTAAATGGACCCGGAAGGCAGAAAATCCTAGTTTGGTATATGCTTCTTGACTGAATGCACCTAGATTCTGTTGGACGTCTAGGCGTGCATTCAGTCAGTATTACAAGTTCAGGTGCGTTTAGAAATGAGCTCCAAATGCACCCGAACTCATGTTTTTTTCAACGTAGTGTGCATGAGGCCTTAAGAGCAGTTTTCACTCTCACCTTTAATTATCTTGTTTGTTAATCTAAAGGTGACCATACACTGTGCGAATTTCACCCAGGCGACAGCCTTTCGGCCAGCATCTCTCAATCAGCTGATCAAAGGTGCCAGTTGAAAGTTTTTCATATGAACAGAGCCAGCAATGTGCTGCCGGCTCTGTTCAGGTATTCTGACAGCAGCCGACGACCGCTGTTAGAATACAAAAGAAAAAGCAAGGATTCTTCGATCAACACCCTCGTAGCATCGATGGAGGAATCTGCTCGACTTTTTTCATTCAGCCTGCGGGTTGAACGAAAAAAATAGAGCAGTGTATGGCCTGACTTAAGTCTGAAATATACCACTCTTGTTTAAGCGTATGATAAAAAAGAATAACTCCCTTGAAATATTTTGCTACATTCGTTATGCTTCTGACTTGCTAAATAAACCTATGGGGAATTTGTACTTCTAAAATATGTCAAATCTTTTCAGTAGAGTACCAGCTGTATCCTTTTTAACTTTGAATAAATGTCCTAGAACCTGGCAAACCTATATGTGGATTATAATATTATTTGAATTTGTGAGAAAGCCTGGCAGGCTTTGATCCAGAATAGGTGTCAAGGCAGTATCTCAATATCAAAAAGCTACCTGCATGCAAGATTTTTTTTCCAGTATCTCACCAAACATGTAATTCCTATTACAAAGAAAGACTGTAATTGCAATTCTCTTTGCAGAGAGAATAGGGAGACCGTCATTGCTGATTTCTCATTCTAAAAATTATTCTTGCTTTGCTGCCATGTTGATTCAATGGCTTTAACACTTCCTAAGCATAGGCCTAGAACAAGTATGCAGATCTACAGTTCTGACCTTTAGTACTGCATTGTATGTGATGGTTTTGAAAAACCTGCGACCGGAAGGGCCGCAAAGAGAAACAGCTTGGTAGGGCCAGTTGTACAGTAAGGAATGAGGTAAGTATCGATGCTTATTTCAGGACCCCTAGATTAACTGAGCTTTTAACCCTTGCAGTGTAGAAACCAGAGGACAATTCTGCAAGGTTATATTTTTTCAGCTGCCAGAAGTTGAGCTCTAACTATACACAATAAATTAAACTGCAGTTGCGTTTTAACATGTGAGCTTTTTCAACGTGTTAGGTTAGTGGTAACTAAATCTGTTAGTTGTACAGAGGAGTCAGCAATGGCAGCCTCTGTGTTTCTCTCAGTACAGGTTTCCTTTAGGGCTTGTTCACACCGTTTCTAGACCAGATCTGGATGTGGTTCTGCAAATGCGTGTATGTGTGTTTTAATGCATTTTTGATGCATTCCGGTGCATTTTTGTTTTCAATTGGTTTTGCTTGGTTTTTAAGCACATTCCAGTATGCTCTGGTGCATTTATGTGCATTAAATTTTTGGTGCGTTCCAAAAGGCAGCATGCTGAATATTTAAAAAAAAGCTCTGGAACTGGATGCAATAGTGTGAACTAGCCTCATTTTTACTATTGGAGTTAAAGTGTATGCGTTTTGGGTCCAGATAGAAAATGTTCTGGACTGCATCTGGTCTTGTTCACACCAAATCCAGTGCGTTCCAGCATGGTTAGTGGCTGGAATGCACTCGATCGCATAGGGCAATCCTTTCTGAGTTCTGGGACAGGAGGGGGTGTGGTGGTGCATTCAAGTCAATGGTACCGCAGCCACTCCTCCCACCCTGCAGTGCGATCTCCAGCACTATTTTTTGCGATCGCACCGAACAGCGGGCAATGCTTTGCCACACATTCTGGTGTGGGCGATCACACTGCGGCTGGGGAGCATGGCTGCGGTGCCATTGACTTGAATGGCACTGCCATGCTCCCTCCAACACAGGAGACTTTCATTATGCGATCCAGTGCGTTCCATCCACTAATCCTGCTGGAACGCACAGTATATGGTATGAAAAAGCCTTTGACCTTAGGCAATGGAAAGCTAGTTACTAGGCAAGAAAACATAAAAAGCAACGGCATGCTATGCATGTTTTCACAAATTTCTCAGGCAATCCTAGTGAAGTATATTGGAGTCAATACAGGAGACTCTGCCCCCAAAAAAGCGTGTGTTATTTCAGATGACATGCTTCAGTGAAGCTTCAAATTGTGCTTTAAATTGCATGTGAATGAGTCCTTGTGTTTTATTCACACTGTTCCATGTGCATTGCAGCTCATGATGTAGCACACATTGCATAGGGGTCAATGGGCCCAAATAGTTTCATTTTTTAAATAAACATAAATGTAGCACATGGATGTGAACCCACCACATAGGAAACAATGGGACATTTTAGTTCAAATAAGTAATTCAATTTCATCCAGCAATTTGCATGCTTTTTCCTATATAAAAACAAATGTGAATAGCCCCTTAAAGTATATATCCTGAAACAAGTATCTTTATAAGGAAATACCTTATCTGTATTCTTGTTCCATTACAGTGACTGAAAGTATGGAAGTAAGAGAGTCAGTAAGACAACCAATGAGAGCTTAGCAATGGCAGAATTCATGTTTCTGTCATGACAGGTTTGTTAGAAATAAATAAAGAAATGGCTTATACACTAATAATATATGCACATTTTCTTGCTAATTTTGAGTTTTCCTATATGTCCATTAAAGGTGCCTGTATTAGGAAAACACACATCTTTATAAGAAGTGAAGAATAGCTTATTGTTTTTTCTGCTTGCATAAATGTCTTTGTAAGTTATTTTCAAAGAAGGGAAAATTAGGATCTGCATGGGAATAAGAATAGCTCAGTGGACATTGAAAGCTTCCATTCTCTGCATTTTATAAATCACAACTTATATTAACTTTCATGTACAATTCGCACCCTGTTGCAGAAATACCAATCAGATATGTGACAGCTTCAATTTATAACTTGATGTGCATGCAGGTGATTATATTCAATTGATCATGTCAGGTAATGAGAAGATTTTATGAACATTTGAATGGCAATGAGTGGCCTGAATCTGCGTTGCTAATATTCAGGGCGCAGCATCTGAGAAAGTGGAAAAACTGTCAGTTCAATAAGTGAGTAGCCACTTTGTTTTGATCAACATTGTCAGAGCCTATTTTAGAAAGTGATTCTGATCCAGTTTTAAAAACAAGTCCCAACAAAGTCAACTGGTCTGATTTCAAGGTGAATGTATTCAGTCTTCCTGAAGTTTTCTATCTGAATACATTGAGACAGTTGAATAAATTGAAATAAATAGGCTTGGAGTTACATATTCTGTCAGTAATTGAAATAGCTTCCCCCCCTATAGAGTAATAATGGCACCTTTGTAAGACTCTTTCTGGAGAGGAAAGCATGGAATTACCATTTTGATAACATATTTATAAAATACAATTGACATTAATATATTGATAAGGACAGATGAAAGTTATAGTTGTGCTGTATTGTCAGCAGCCCTAAATATTAACCTTTATTGTGGCAGGGCTCCATAAATGTAGGGAAATAGGATTGATTTGAAAGGAATTATATAGCCTGTAAGAGACCAGTAAAAAAATTAAGAAAAGAAGGCTGCTTATAAGGATTTGAATAGGTAAAAATAACTCCTGCTGTGATTTTTATACCTCAATCTCCTATCCTTCTTCCTTCAGGCTCCCTCCATATTTGCTACCCCTACCCCCATACATGACCTTCTTTACACATGCTTCCATTCCAAATGGCTACTGCAGCGTGGGGAAATATCTAGTACTTCCAGGCATACTCTCCCTGCAATGCATTGCCTAAGGAGAAAATGTCACTGACATGAAATACATTAAAGAAATGTGAACAGACCTGTGTAAATTTGAAACTTGCACAGGATCTCACTATCTGCATAAAGTTTGCATGTTCTCCATGTGCTTTTGTGCCTCTCTTCCGAGTACCACGGTTTTCTTTGACACTCCAAAGGCATGCTGGTAGATTAATTGGCTCCTCTTTAAATTGTGCCTACTATGTGTGTGTATGTATGTGAGATAGGGACCTTAGACCGTATGCTACTTGAGGGCAGGAACTGATGTAAATGTACAGTCAGCCCTGCGTAAATTGTCAGCACTAAATAAATACCTTTAATACTAATAATTGCTAGAGATGATGCCTTACATTAGAGGTGACTTTATGGGGAGAGCTTTTACTGCCTTAGCAAAATGCACAGCAGTCTGTTGATATGGCACCCTAACCACTAGAAAGCGCTAGGGATTTCACAAACGCAGTGCACACATATAGAACTGCTACAAAACTTGAAATTGACAAATAAAAGACATGCCTTGTACTATAGAATCAGAAGCAGGCTTAAAATGGAGGGAGAAGAAGGATAGCAGAGACGGGGAAGGGTGACTGAGAAAAAGGAAGGATGAGGAGAGAGTAAAGGGAATTTGAAGGATAAAGAAAAACATGTGAGGAGAAGATCAGCTGATAGGGAAGGAGGAAAAGGACAGCTGACAAGTTATAAATGTATGGAAAAACAATGGGGGAGGTGTGAGGACACATGACAAGAATGTTTGGAGGAGCACTAACATAGATTTGGAAGATGGCTGATCTGTGATTGGAGGAGAAGTGACAGAGATGTTGAAGGGCAAAGATGTAGTTGAACACCATAGGGGCAGGGCATGGACAAGTTGTGAAATGAATGCTGAGTAATGCCTCAAAATGGACAAAGTAGGTTTATATAGTTAACTGATGTAATAGAATTTTAAGTTCTGTTATGATTCAGTGTATAGGATCATCTGACAAGTGATTCTATGGCCCTCCTCCTACAGTTCAAATTGCCTTGATTCCTAAGTTTGGTGATGCAGATTAGACAAATTGCAAGCAACATTAGCAGAATTGGTAGCAACATTAGCGATAAACTGTTTAAAATGAACTCCATTACAAAAACTAGAGGCCACCACCTAAAATTGGTGGAAACAAAATTCCAGCACAAGGGGCGAAGGGGGTTCTTCACAGTAAGATCAGTTAGGGTCTGGAACTCACTGCCACAGGTGGTGATTTCAGCAAATAATGTGGAATTGTTCAAGAAACTTTTGGATGATTTCTTAAGGGACCGTAATATACAGGGGTACAGTTACTCCTAGAATGAGATCCTAATAGGTTGGACTTGATGGACTAATGTCTTTATTCAACCTCAAATACTATGTAACTATGTAACTATTCAGACAAATTAAAAATGTGTGATGCATTTTCCTGATTAGGTCATAACTAATTCCAAATAGTTTACTCAAGTTCCAAATGCAAACGATGCTTTATATGTGGCCTAAACATATGTGGGCAGACGTACGGAAATGCATGATCTGGCTGATACTTTGATGAAACACCTATTTAATTTATTATGCATGGGCAGCTTCAGACGAGTAGCAAAAATACATGCAAATCATCTCATGAAAAACTTGTTTCCAGTTTCATTACTGAAACTACAATCAACAGAAACAAACCTCCTTGGATATTAGGATGGGGCTACCTGAAATTTTAAAAAGCTTAAACATTAATGAAGAAGGTAAAAAGTAACAAGTCAAGAAGAACTGGCACAGTCAGCCAAATCTGTTATATAAGGGGTTTTACAACATGAAAGGATGACAACTGCAAACCTCCATGTGAAATCCATAGATACAGTGCTGGTTACTTCAGTCTTTGTGCAACAAGTATAAAATCTTAGTATAATGGAAAAAAATTCAAGATGAGCACAAGAATGTAAATGCATCCTCTATCAGAAACAAGGCTATTGTCTGCATCAGAGGTCATAGCTGCCCTCACTTTTGCCACTGATAAGGAAACAACCTGTTTCATCATCCTCTCAAACAGTAGTCAGGAAGTCTTACAGCAAGCTCAGAAATGGAAGGAGGTCACAAAAACAAATGCAAATTGTATTTCTTTGAGTTGATGGATTTTCTGTGGGATGATACTGGAAAATCCTATTAACCACAGCTATTGTAAAGGGTACTGGTGTGATAACAGCACATTTGTTGAATTTTTAACCTAGGTGCTGTTGGTATAGCTGCCTGAGCAAATTGTGTGCAGCTATTGCTTCCAGGTGCAGGTGGAGCATCTTAATCATATAATCTGAAGATTGTCTTATTCCAGCCACTTTCCTTTAACTTTTTAGACACATAATAAATACTTAACATGTGGTGACACCTGCGTTGCAGCACTTATCTTTTCACTGTGTGTCAGGATTGCCTGTTGGCTGGTTTCCAGCCACACTGGGCTACTGGAAATCTTTTGTCTATTTATTTTACAAAAACTAGCCAGAATATCTACCTTACTATTGTGTATTAAAGCTGCAGACAAATTCATCGAGAGATATATTGATTCCTTCCTTTATTTTTCTTCCTCTTTTCTAATCATTTACTAGTTAGAAGAAAAAGTGTGTTTATTAAATACTTTTTTTTTTGTTAGAAAGGGGTTAGATCAAATGTCTGCTTTTATTTTACCCATTTTAAAATATTCTCATCCTTGGAATACTTTTGAAAGCAATTTTTGCTAGTTTTGAACCAGTGACATCTGGCAATGCTGCTCTGAATAGAAAACAATAGATACTTCCACAAACCCCATGCATGCCAGATACCTACTAGCTGAAGTGAGATTATGTCGGTTGCATTTTTTTGTACGTTATACTCTGCCTTAGCATTGCCTACTGAGATGAGCTGGTTTAACTGCTTCCTACATAATTCTCTATATTAACATTCCTCATTGCAAATTAACATGCTGAGAACACATTAATAAACATCCTCCCTTTCAGAGCTAGCAATCAACACTTTGCACAGATGCTAGCTTTCAATCCTAGCTCTCATTGATAGCTTATGTCCCCACTGATCACCGGGAGCCAATCATAGTGGTTCCCAATCATATGATCACTATGTCACTTGTAGACCAAAGGCTTCTGATGACAAAATATGCTTTCAGTTTGCAGATAACAAGGCAGATGCTACTGTAGCCTGAAGATGGTAACATGAATATTTGTAATACTGTAATTGTCAGCTACAATTACAGAATTAGAAAAAATAAATTAATAAAAATAGAAGAAATATATTTTTTCACATTTGTGTGCATTTGTAAGCTTATAAAATATAAAATTAGACCTTACATGTTCTGATGCTGCTATATCTGAACATTTGCTGAACATCTGAGCATCAATAATCTCTGATCACAAATGGGTTAATACACATTGTCTTGGTTTGTTTCCTGAAGAATATGTCATCCATCATATCACTGCTATCATCTCTCTGTCCCAATAAATAGAGGTACATGCATTTAGTAATTTGTGTCAATTGGCAATCTCTAAAGGACATCTATTTTTTTTTACATAGAAAGCAATCTCTAGTAGAGTTCAATGGGACAGCAACATAAGACACACAACATAGGTTTATTAACAACAGGTCAGATTTGATTAAAAAGGAAGAAAGTTTGCCAAAAAGAGGATTTCTCAGACAGCAAACATTGATTTTCTTAGGGCTTGTGTCAATGGGCTTTTGTTTACATCAGGCAGATTTAGCTTTTCCATACAAGTCTATGGTAATGCAAAACCCCTTTGCATCTAAAACTGATGCATTCAACACATGCACAAAGCCCCTTAACACAGGTCCTTACACAGATTTAGACCGTGCATTTTGGAAAGAAATCTTAACCCCTAATTTAAACATAGACACTTTGACAGGTAGGAGAAGCCCCTCTAATACTAATATCCACATTGTTTAGCTAGTAAAGAATTATCAATCACATTAGGTTTATATTAGTTGAAAGTGTTAAAATTAAAATTACAATACATTTAAATAGCTAAAATATTTAAGAGATTTAAGGATTTTAGGACATTTTGTTTACAATATTTTCATATCAACGGCGGTTCCACATAGAATATTTTATTTCAGGAGGTTATTGACACTTAATTCTGGCAACATGATCCCAGTGCTATAGCTCAAAATTAAATTATACATTATGTTTGAATATCAGTGCATATTTTTTTTTAAATGTCAAGTAGTGTACTAGTATTTAACATCTGGCATGTTTTCCGGAAGCGTTACATCTATATTAATGTCACTTGTTTTAAATGCAAATCAAATCAAGCAACTTTGCCACATTCTAAGCTAACTCTTCAGTAGTTTAAAAACTATATGAGAAACAATAACATCAAGTGTTTTATAAACTGCACAAATCAGAAGTACTCCACTGAATATATACATGAACAAATGCAGTTATTTGGCTAAAAACTGACAGTAGCTTATATTTGGCTTGGGAAGTGTGAACCGATCCCCAGGAGACAGAGTGCAGGGCATCAGGCTGCATTGCATTAGATGTAGAGGTGAGTCTTAATTTCCCCAAATTTTGCAAAAGTATGTCAGGTTTCTGCTAAATTTCACCATTCAAGTGAAAGGAAAATACATTTATTTTGGGTCACAGGAGTACATTTACTAATGCACTCCTCTGACCCAAAGTCAGCAGCAAGTGGTTGTCCAACCCTGTCCCTTAGTGCAGGAGCTATTGGACTAAAATATCATCGGTGTTAGAGTATTTGACAGAAAGAAAGATATATAGAAACCAACTGAATTATTATTCATTTGTATTACAAAGCAGGGTTGTAGCTACCATGGGGCAAGTGAGACACTCGCCACTGGCAGCTTAAAGGGGGTGCAGCCAGGGCCCCCACCCCCGCTTCAGCGTTCATGATGGCAGAGTGGAGGATCAGTAAATATCTGTGATATTTACCGATTCTCTGTGCAGAGCAAACACTGGAGTGATCAGCTGATCACTCCAGTGTTTGTAAATAACTGGGGACACATAGTACTATGTGTCCCCAGTTAGGAATGAACAGGAAGTGATTTACAACACTTCCTGTTCATTCATGAGTTTCTCAATGGGGATTAGCACTCACTATAGAGGCTTCTATGCATTCATAACTGGATGATAATACATATTTTACTATCACCAGTTTCTGAATAAATGGGAAACTGGGGGTTCTCCAGTCATTTAGAACAAATGCTACAGAGAAAGAGATTGAGGACTCTGTGTGCGCAGTGTATGGTGACATCACACATCTGTGGGGGGCACAATTTTCTGTTATTGCATCTGGCGCAAAAGGAGCTAACTATGGCTTTGTTATATAATATATAAATTATAATCCTTGTTAAGAAGTTCAGAGCTAAAAACACATATAGCTAGTGATGAAACTATTGCCATAGTAGCCCATGCAATTGCCATGGGGGGCTGGGTAAGGGAAAGGGACATGCCTCAAGTATAATCAATGCAGATTTTCAATTTGATAGCCCCATTCTGTTTCCTTGAAGTTCTGCAGTTCAGTTGTCACAGCTCAGCCATCACTATGGTTGTTATCAGAGAGATGCCTATTTTTTCATTGAGCTTGCTGCATGCCAGCTAAGAGATTGTTACAAGAGTTGCATGTTATCAGAAATATGTCTATTTTTCCATCAAGATTGCTGCATGCAAGCTGAGAGATGGCCATGCTGTAGAGTGGAATAACAAGATGTGTACTTTATTAGTTAGTTAAACTAATCAAGACATTTGTATATTGTCAAGCACAATAAATCATACAGAATATACATCATTAGTCCCTCATTAAATGTACTTTTTAAATGCCAGCAATGTAAATCCCTAAATTTTACCTGGTATCAGTCCATATGCAATGTTGGAGTGTAAGAGGAAGAAGCAGCAGAAGGAGCTGATAAGTTAATGTGCTGACAAATAGCATGTTGATAGATGAAGAAAGCAGAGTTAAAAAGGTAAACACTAGCTAGTCACACACAGGGGTGCGTCCAAGACAGTCTAGGCCCAGAAAAGTGGGTTTAATGATGCTGGCCTTCAGACTGATGACATCTATTGGCAGACACTAAGTACTGTGCAGTAAAACTTTGGATTGAAAGAAATGATTGCAACAAAAGCTGTTTTATATCTTTTAATGTTCTGTTAATATCATCTCATTATTTTTGACTAGAGTTCGGATTTAAATATGTAGTTGCAGTAAACAAAAGTGAACCGTTCATAGAATCTATCAATCCCTGCTTTTCAGACCTAGAAAAAATAACTAACATTTTAAATAGATGACTTCTAAAAAAGCACCTTTCTTCATACACACACTATAGATCATAATAAGTTAGCTATGTTATGCCACACTCGCTCAAGAGCGGGGCTATGTCTTTTAAGATTTCTGGTTACTTCTGTTTGCCATGGTTGTAGTGGAAGCGGCCTAAGTCTGCGTGTGGTGAGGTGAGCCAAGGTGTCTAGGGAGAATGAGAGTGAGCTGATAAATACAGAAGTAGCCAGGTCAGGGCAGGACAGGGGTGATATTTTGTCATTGAGGTAGTCAGCAGCAGAGAAGAGAAGGGTTGAAGTGGTGAAGGTTTATCTGGGTAAGAGTGTGCTGATTGGGGGGATTCAGGGTCTGTGACAGGGTGAGCATGAAACTGATGAGATTGTGGTCTGAGCGAAGAAAGGAGGAGTTGGAGAGGTTGCAAGGAGTACATAGGTGAGAGAAAACAAGATCTAGTATGTTTCCATCAGAATGAGTAGGATTGTGTGTCCATTGTGTGTGTTGTGTTATCAATAAAAAGAAATGTCTGCTCTATCCTGAAGGTCTTGTTGTTTCCAATGTTCTTGTGTCGGCTTTCCTCTTCAATTTTTAAAGAAAAAATCAATAAAACTATTCAAGGGTTTATATAGAGGATCGGTAGCTACTCAGTAGTTCACAATGTGGCATATCAAAATGCGTCAAAGTAGAGTTTCCCCATGGTATGCAGAACACAGGATTCTGTGAAATGTTGTGCATGTTCAGTTAAAGATATATATGAGTTAATGTAGCACTCATTTAAAAAATATTGTGACATTGTTGGTTTGTAATTACATATCTAACCATTACATAATGTCTATGGCTTATTTTGAGTTTACGATATTGCTAATTACTTTTCTTTTTACAACATATCTTTCCTGGGGCATCTTGGCAGCACACATGGGTTAAGATCCAGCCTTCTTAACCCACAGGGCATGTGATAAATTTAGGCTCCTCCAAGCCACAGTCATTCTTTTTTTCTGTCCTCCCCAAAGGACCGTGGCACTATGTTTTGTTTTTTTCCCCTTTCTTTCCCTAATTTTGCGGCTCTTTAAAGTTTGAATGATCTTGATCATGGAGAGCTCCTGCCAGCGAACGAACAGCTACATCTGACTTGCGGTCTCCTCAGTTGCCTGCCCTGCTCCAGTAAGTGCATCTTTTCATTTCATTTTGTCACTCTTTGGATCTGTCACTTGTGCATCATATTTTGTTATGCTGCCACTATGCTATGCCTATACCTATACTCTATGCTACTCTTTCTTAGGAATGGCTGAGAGAGCTGCCATAGGGGATACTTCCTCTCCACAGAGGTAAGGGTTAATCCTCTAAACGCCCCTCTAAACCTATAGTTTTTGAGCCTATCACTCCAGGAGAGAGTCATCTGTGCACTGAGTGTGGATTGCAAGGACGGATGATGGGGTGAGCTGTGCACTTTGTGTTTCTAGTCAAGGTGTATGTGCCTTTAAAAAGCTAGCTCTGGAATTAAAAGCAATAAACAATAACAGCAACCTTCACTGCTTCTCACTATAACCTACTGCAGTTGAATGCAAATGCTCTAGCTTTTACTCTATTCCCTCCATACTTTCCCTATAAGCACCAACAACGTCTTCCCAACTGCCTTCTCCCTTAACTAAAGTGAAGAGTAAGGCACAATGGAAGAAGACTCTCTTTTATGCCAAAGAAAATGCAACATTTTCCAGAATTTCTGGTTTTCGAAGGATTTTGGAAGCTAATTGACCTTCATTGTATCAATCAAATGCTGCAAAAAAAACAAATTCAGATTTGTGTCCAAATTTAACAATTTATACATTTTGGTACCAATCCTAATAGACAAAGTAAAAGGGTTGCTTTACTGCAGACATTGTTGTAAGCAGTCAATATTTTCCTGTGCAACCTCACTGTCTTGATCTGTCGCAGGCCCCCAAAACTCCTTTTTCCTGACAAAAATGAATCCTATATAAGGCTATACAAGCCACATAACAGCTCTTGGGCCTGACAATTGGCCACTCAGGCAACTAGCATTGCTTTGTAGGGGAATAGGGGGAGTGTCAAGTGCTCATCAATCACCAAACATGGGCAGCGGGGAAGGGAAGAAATGTATCTGCTACTTACAAAGCTTCCTGTTAAGCCAACCTAATACATTTGCCTTACATATGAAAAATATGTAATTTATGGATTTGTTTAAGATTTGTTAAGGATTTGTTTGCTCCTTTTTTAAGAATAATTTTCAGATTTTTATGTTGAAGAGATTAATTTAATGTTTTTAAACCTCGATTTTAGGTATTGTTTTAATTTGTATATAAAAGTGACTTAAAGCAATAAACCTTCTCTGTTATTTAGCCTGTAACGTATTAAGTTGTTTAATAAACATTTCCATCACCCGTGCCTTATATATCATGCATACAATATGCAATCATGTAAAATATAAAAGTCACAGCAAAAATTAATTTGATTTAAACTTTATATCACTGTTTAGATTAAGCACCTACTGAAAGTACACTATTGATTTCTTTATAACCTTAGTGTCATTCTAAGCATTAGTATCTCTGTAGTGATTAGATCTGATTATAGTATGGTCACAGAGGAGTTGACAACTGGTAAACAATCCAAATTTAGTGCCTCATAACCATGCTTGCAGTTCTGCTGTGGAAATGAGGAAAAAGAAAATTGGCCCAAGATGGAGTGAAGAGTATAAAGTGAGTGGGAATAAATGAAGAAATATCTGCTGCACAGCTTCTTAGCATTTGTTAACCCAGTATTTATTATACAAAGCAAACCTCAGCATGTCTTTGGAGCACTTATTTCCCATGCAGCAGCAGAGATTGCATTTGTTACAAATGATGAATGGACTTATTATATATAAACATATTTCAAATCTATTCTGTAAAGCATTTACAAAATTGCTTTGAGAGCAAATAAAGATTTTTTGATACTGTTCCTATGCGATTGAAGTCAGTGTTATTAGATCACATTCAGAATGAAAAAAAAACTGCAAAATTAATAATTTTAAGTGTTAAAATGCCAGTGTATAAAGCATGATTTTCTGTTTAATCACCACCACAATTCTGTCTGTCTAATTTTCATTATGCATTATGTCTCTCTAAACCTTCAGTGGCATATTTATAAACAATTCACAGAACCACCTTAACTTTCCCCTTAACTTTTGTTCTCTCTGACACCTGTCTAATAGAACTCCTTGTTTTCTATGAGCGCAGAGAAATCAGTACGCAGGCAACAATAAACAAATGCTACTAAGCATAAAGTGGATCTATTGGTGGAGATTTAAGCGGTCCTAAGTTCTAGGCTGCTGGTTTAAAACAGTAAGTACACACAGTATATAAATATAAATCACATATGCTATAACAATAATAGTGTACATTGCTTCTATGTGCAATAAATCATATATGCTAAATAATATCCCAATATAAAAGTGTTTCCTATGCATACAGTAAGTATAATAAATCACACATAATATATGAAACTGTTCATAACAAGAAACAAAATAAAGTTGAGAATTCTTGTGCTCTTTCTGTACAATATATTACACTAACCCCCTTTCCTCCGAGTGCTTCATCCATCTATGTGCTTCCTCCAAATCACACAGGCCCATTAGAAGGCTTTGACCTCTGTCACACTGTTCATTGTCAGATTTCCTCTCTCTTCCCAGATAGCAAGGATAACTTGCCACAAACTTGTGTCGGGGGTTAAATTGTAATTTTGTTAACTTGCTGCACATATTCCTGGCAAGTTGTAGACTTGCAGAACACTTGCAGCACAAGTTCTAGTTGACACTTTTTGAATTTGTAGAAAATTTGCTTGGCAAGTCTACAGCAAGAGTCCTGCAGGTCTTAGCAAGAGCTCTGCAAGCTCGCTGGTCTGGAGACTTGCAATGCAGACTTGCTGTAATTGTGCAACAAAATTGTGAAGCTTGGCAAGTCTGCAAGAGTTTAGCAAGTCATTTTCAAACTTGCAGCACAATTTCTTGCTACCTGGGTTGTGGCTGCCAGCACTTCTGGGTTTTCTGCTGGAGTGCCTTAAAACCACCCTGTGTCATGTAGGAACTTTTGGGGCACCCTGTGCACTTCCATGACACCTGCCTCTGCCGTGCTTTGCAGTTGTCTGCAAGCTATCGACAGCACCCTCTGCCGACTCCCTACCCTTTGGTATGCTCTTGCAATCACCCAAATTGAGCTTTTCTTTGTGGATACAGACTTCAGTCTGTGACAGTTTGCTCGATCCATGAACCCATCTGATGTACCCCAGCCACCTACTGATCATAATCAACTTCTCAGATTCAATGTTCAGGACCCTAGTCAAATCCAAGTGATCCAACAATTCAAAAGTAATTATATTGAACAAGAAAGGTAAAAATACATACAAGCAACCACATCATAAGATAAGTAAATATAGTAAAGTGAACAAGTGAGAAAAGAATGTGTATCAGATAACATGTTTCTTAGATATTAAACATCTGGAGTTGTCCTGAAGAGTTTAAACAAGAGTGTGTGTGGAGGACAGTACATAGAGGCATGAGTATGGAGAAGGGAAATAATTTAGTAAAAAGAGAAAGGACATGAAGTCCAATCAATTTGAGTCGCAATTATCTCTGGAAGTAAGTAAAAGCCTGTTTATGTGTTCCCTTTTCGGTTGAAAAAGACCTACTCAAATCGGCTTGCCAGCCACTGGAGGACATGAGATCTGAAGCAGTTAGAGAGCATAAGAAGGAGGAGTAGATCTCTGAAATTAAGTGGGAGATCTCAAGGGCTATGGGTCTCGAGGAGGTATATAATTTCTCAAACCTCGTAAGCGGTCGAATGAAAGAACTTCTATGCTCATTCGGGTTAAGTAAGTGATGAATTTGAAATAGGTCCAAAAGGGCATTAGACTAGGATGATCATTGGAATTTAGATCTTAGAGGTCTTTGAATGTGCCTTTAGCATTGAAAAAAATATTTGTGGTCAAGTTTGGAAAGAGGTTCCAAGTGTTCTGGCCCAGAGGGAAAGCGGGATTCATGCAAAGTGAAGTCAAGGGGTTCAGTACATTAGGAATGGAAAACTTCCTGCAAGTGAGGTGGCATGTCCAATAACATTTCTGGACATCTGGTAGACCAATACCCCCATGCATTTTGGAGAAGTAAGACTAACTCTGCTGACCTTTTAGGAATAGAAAATGACCAACAGGGTCAGCTAGCTGATTCTCAAGGCATAAGTCAACAATTGAAAAATAAAAAATAAAAACCACTGCGTGTGAATACATTAAGTACTAAACATAAGCAAATGTAAAAATGAACACAATTCAGTGTCCACAATAGTTCAATAGTTCTTTGATAGCAAAGTGCTACCAAATCGTGAAAAAGTCACTATGTGCTGCGTGCAAAAAAAAAACACGTATCGTTTTCGTGCTTGCAGTGCATGCCATGCCACTCTAAAAATGTGTCCAGTGTTTTCACACCACACTCACCTGAAGAAGATTGACCATATGATGATAAATGTTCAAATAGTGCTCATTTTTAGCCCTTCCACCTTCATATACTTCTATTAAGATTTCCAGCAACACTTCCTTACATGGAATCCTCACACATATGGTTATAACACTCAGAGGAAAGACAAAGGCATTGCATAGCGTAAAAGCTTAAAAAAACGTTTTTTTATAAAGTTCTATTAAGGTTTCATGCTATTCGATGCCTTTGTCTTTGGGAGTACTTTGTTGTCAAATAACTGTTGGACTATTTGTGGATACTGAATTGTGTTTATTTTCACATTTGTTTATTTTTAGTTAATTGTACTCAGAGAGAGAGAGTGACATTTCACGCGCAGTTATATTTTTAAAATTTTTCTTATGTAGGTGGATTTGTTCTCACAATTACACTTGCTGTTAGTTTTTAGAATGCAGCAATTTTATAGTACAGGGAGAGGTATAGGAGCGCAGATATATTTTCTTTAAAAAGTCAACATTGGCTGTGAATAGTACAGATGATGTCACCGCTAGCTCCACCCAAATATTTATATATTACCGGCATCTGTCAGAATGTCATTCTGCAGCGGGAGCTCGTCACGTGTGGACAGGTCTGCGGGCGTGTGGTTTTTCAAATGTGTTATTTTTATTTAGCTGCGTCGTCGTCGTGGACAACACTGGACGTCGTGATTGACCCTGGATTACATCGGTGAATCCTTATTTGTTTTTTGTTTTTAAATAAACTTGTGTTTTGTTTTTTTTCAATTAAAGGATTTTTTCAAAAGTCTGGCCTTTTTTAAACATTTTAATATAACCCTTTAGTGAATGGGTAGGGGTACAAGTACCACTTACTAGTTCACAAGGGGGGCACATCTGGGTGCCCTTTTATTAAAGGGGAACCCTGATGTGAATAAGCTCACCTGCCCACACTTTCACAATGAACGCCCCAGGGCGTGTGGGGAAGAGGTCCTTGTCCCGCCCTCCTTTTATGAATACAGTAACCAGGGTAGTAGGTCCCTCGCACATGCTCTCTGACAGCAAAGGTCCAGTAATTGCATTCCCAATCCAGCTTAACCCCTGAGATATGCTAGCCCACATGGAAAGTATTGTAATATGAATAACTTAGTACTGGGAAGAGGGATGAGTGGACTTTGTTGCTAGATGTACTTAACATATGTTCTCCCAACTACACGCTTTTCTCCTTCTATTCTTTCAAACATGAGACAATAACTGAACCTGTGGTGTGGTTAACATATGTTCTCCAGACAGCATCTTGTTCTCTTTTTTTTCTTTCAAACATAAGACAACAACTCTGGACCTCTATGCATTTGTTTATATTGTTTCCCATATGTAACCAGCTTCTCTGAGTGGATGGTCGAGACAGAGAATAAATGAGCATAAAATGACAGAGAATAAGCTAATTCCTTTTTACCTTTTTCCTCTGCACATGATTGGGTTATTCAAGTGAATATTCACACAACGTATTCTCAACCACTTTAAGAAATCAGCTTTATTGTTTATTAAGAAGACTGAAGGCAGACAGATGACAAAGGTTTCTGTGAAGCTAAAACAGGGAATAGTGGTGTCAAGTACCTGACTATGTAGAGTAGCACATGTGGGTAAATCACAAAAAGAACTTAACAGAATTGTAAACATTTTAGCAGATAAAATAGTAAACATATGCTAACTTAGTAGAACCGACCCAAACACCCTAGGCAAATTCCGTGCCCATTGGCTTATTTCGATAGACTTCACTGATTCCAAAAAGCTGAAAAATAACCTTTGCACCCCCCTGCCCTCCTGGTCAGGTATTTTCCCCCTTCATCCTTTCCCTCCTTTCACTTTCCTCCTAGTCTACATGGTGTTACTCCTCCTCATGCAGGATTTTTGTTCTAATGGTCTTTAGATTGCCATGATACTTGAGCCAATGTGCGAGATGTGTATTTTCTACTTTTTATTGCCATTGGATTCCATGTATGAGGAGTCTAGGGTCCCCAATTCTCCCTTATACACACCCTCATTAACTGTTATGTATTGTTTTGCCACTCTTAGGTGGTCCATCTTAATGCCTGTAGTGTATTGTATTGTGTTGCTTTCTTCCTGGGATGTGTTTTCTATTTTTTCTACAAATTTCTTTTTATTTTATTTTTTTGTAGTTTTACACTGTCTTTTGTACTTTATACTTTGTATTTTTGTACTGCATTTTATATCTTCTTTAGTTTTTGAAAGTAAAAATTTAACAAATTAAACATTTTACAAAAAAGAGCAAACATATTCTTTGCAAATACTGTATGCATTTCACATTTGCCTTGAGTCCCTCTTTAAGGTATCTATCCAGACAATAAGAATTCTATTTATAAAGGATATTGGTTAATATAAAGCTTCATAGTTTTAAGAAAACCAATGAATATTTTTTTACTTATATATGTTGGATATATGAAAGTTTTATTATGTTATGTGCTTGAAAATGCGTTGCCCTAGTTCTTTAATTGAAGTCACCGGGTTTATTAAACTATGAATAAATCATTTTTAATTTAAGAAATAATTCATCAAGATCAGTGTACAGACATTCCTAATTTCAACAACTATTGTGCACAGTTTTCTATAGTTTTAATTACATACTAATAATAATCTATGTACCCGAACTAATAAAATTTTTCCAATTTGTGTATTTTTCATTTGACTATTTGTAAGATTTCTTTAGTACTTGTCAGATCAATTTTAAGCAGCATTTTTGAAAATTTGCTCAGTAACTAAGCCATAATGACAAGGTGCAGAATAACACTGGGCTTGACTTAGGAAGTGATAGGCCTCAAACTTAAAGGTTCTTCAATGCAAGAATAAAGCCACTCTCGGCTCTAGCGTTTGCGAGGCCTTAGGCGAAACTCAAAGATGAGGCCCCACTCATGCCCATAATGGAAAAAATTGCAAGCGATAAAAATGTATTGCTCATCAGTTTAGTGTTATTAGTGATTAATGGCCCTAAGCATATGGGGTATAATTATTGTTTTTGCACGTAGGCGTATTTATGTTTATATGTGCGTGCACACCGGGGCGGGGGACATACATTTTTTTGCGTTTTTAATTTTTTTTAATATGTGACTTGCACATCACTTTCACCTTTAGAGAGAGAGGAGAAGGCATTAGCAGTGGAGAAATGCTGATCTCTCCTCTGTCATCACTGGAAACAGCCGCTGTTCCGGTCCTGGTCTCGCAGTGGTGCAGCAAGAGGAGCCCAAGATAACCGGCAGCGAGGTGGAGTGGGTGAGCGCGGCAGCAAAGGGGGGGGGTGGCAAAGCTGTTTGTTGTCATACAAGCAATGGGACGGCTGTAGAGCCACCTGAATACTTGTATGTAACAGAAGGTACTGAAAACAGTTATGAACAGGCATGTCCACCCGCTGATAGGAGGTTGCCGTCCACCTGTGTATTTACAATAGGCATACAGCAAGTAGTTAATTTTTTATTTTTGCTTCAACATTAAAGGTGTTATTTACCAGATATATGCACACACATGTAGGATGGTTTTGTCAGTGGGGTTTTCTTAAGTAATTGTATGTATTGCTCTTATTTTTGAGATTTTATTGCTATGATTATGGTCCCTTGGTGGACTGAATCATGTTAGCAATTTTTGTAGCTGCTTTTCTAATAAAGAGATGCCATCAAGAGGATTCCTATGAGTACCTGCTCTTTTCCACCTCATTTTGAAGTTCATTCTGCTTATATTTTGCCTTGCCTGACCACCCTCTTTCCCCATAAACATGCTAACTAACTTTTTGGTTTTATTTTATACATTGTTTTAGTCCCAGTGACTCCATCACAAAGCTGTTGAAGGAAGCCAAGTGAATAACCAAGCCGAAGTGAACTGAGCCAAATGGCGTTTGGCTATTCACTTCAGCTATGTACGGCTAAAATCAGCCGTACATCGGTTGCTTTCGGCAGCCTTTGGTCAGCCCATATTGTGAATAGCCCGTCCAGCAGCCCTTAGGTTTGACTGAACCAAAGGATTCCGGCGGGCGAAGTGAGCCAAAGGATCAGCCGAGACTAAAGCTGGATCCTTTGGCAGGTAAGTGAATAACCCTCTAAGTGCTTTGTGCTTCTCTTTGCAATGAAGGCAGAACATGGTTGGTGGAGGGGGCAGCTGAATTTTGTACATAGCTTTCCGAAAACATCACAGCATCCTGACTCAGTGCCTCTCTCAAGAGCCTTCAGATGTCATACAAATGTCAAAATGCTTTAATGGGTGGATGTCAGTCTGGTGAAGTGGGCATTCCTAAGCATTAGGACCGCCCTGGGTACTGCCTACATGTGATGCTAAGCCTTCCTGATTAGCAGAACTGAAATCCAGTGAATGAAAGGAATGGGCCAGGTGCAGGCTAGGGAGGAGGAAAGGAGGCTAGATGATGCTGGATCTTCTTCAGCCAGGAAAGTAGGTGGGCTCTATTTGCCTTGCAGCCAGGGCCAGCCTTAGGGGTGTGCGAGCTGTGCGGCCGCACAGGGCGCCATGGCAACAAAGGCGCCAGGCGGCCGACACAGATTGTCCTCGGGGCGGCTTCTCTCCTCCTCACCGCTGGCCATCCGACATAACAGTGCTCCCTCATAGGAGATCGGAGCCGCTGTCATCCTGTCAGTGACAACGGCTCTGTGCAAGGCAGAGCGGAGGATCGGTAAATATCATTGATATTTACCGGTCCTCCATGTGGGAAGGACAAACACTGGAGCGATCGTCTGATCATTCCAGTGTTTGTCAATAACTGGGCACACATCACAGGTACACATCACAGCCTGTTCATTCAAGATTTCCTCAATGGGGAGAAGCACTCACTACAGAGGCTTCTCCCCATTGAGAATCTGCTGATAGTAAATATTTGAAAGGCGAAGCCTCTGTACTGAGTGCTTCCCATTCATTGAGTGCTGAGGCTGCTGAAAAAGAAATTGAGGACTTTGTGTCCTCAATTTCTTTTCATTTTTAAAAGGGAAATGTCAGGGGTCTGTTTGGACCCCTAATATTTCCCCAAAGCCCCCCCAACAGTAAAAAATAAATAAATAATATAAAAATTACAAATAAAAAAAATGTAAAAAATTATTTTTAAAAAGTGAAAAACTGCTCCCCCCTCCCCCCACACATACAGTATATTATTAGACATGTGCGAAGACTAAACATTAATTTCAGATGAAATGAATGAAAACTAAAAACGTTTTCATTCGTTTCATCAAACAAAAATAATTTTTCTGCTATTTTGGATTCAGCCTATGGCGGAGGCTCATGACTTCATACAACACCGCACGTGTTGGGCGCCGCCATCTTGGCGTATATCTAGGTATACACCAAGATGGAGGCGCCTATATCAGCGTGTGACGTCACCTGACACCACGCATGCATGGCGTCATGTAACGTCATGCTCCCCGCCTCCAAGATGGTGGCACGCATTCACAGAACACGGCGGTGGCCAACATGGCTGCCGCACATTGTCAAGCAAATTATTATGTGCCTGAATACATTTTTCGTATATTTGGGCAAATAGTAATTCATTAATTTTACATGTAGTCTAGGTTTTGTGTTCTGTTTTCTACTTACTTGAAGAAAAGGGGGCTGCATGACATCCTGACGCTTTATTTTTATAGACTCTATTTTAGTTTGACATTTATTGTTTACCTTCTGTTGTTTTATTTGATAAGAATACTTCTATTGTGCCTGCAAGTTTAATAGCTTTAAAAAAATATGAATATGTTTCTTTGCGGCTTAACAAAATAGGAGTCTTTAAATGGTGCGGATATTGGGGGAAATGGGTGTGGTTACTGGGGGTGTGGTCATGGAGGGGTGTGGTCACTGAGGGGTGTGGTCACTGAGGGATGTGGTCACTGAGGGGTGTGGTCACTGGTAGGGATGAGCCGAACACCCCCGTGTTCAGTTCAAATTCGAACTTTCGAACATGGAAAAAGTTCTAATTCGAACTTAGAACTCAATGCAAGTCTAAGTTTGACTCGAACATGCAGCCCATCCCTAGTCACTGGGGGGCGCTGTAAAGCTGTCTCGCACAGGGCGCCTAAAGGCCTAAGGCCGGCCCTGCTTGCAGCTTCTACATTGTGATGCGCTTGCAGTGTGAAGTAAAATGTAAGCAATTTCAGTACAGGAGAGGAGCACAACCATCACTCTTGTACCGTGCCCCATCAAAACAGCAGGGAGACACAGGCTGCCTTTAGAGAAGAATGGTGGTCCTGCCCACTTGCCATAATAACCAATTGATGGACAGGCTTCTCTCCTCCTTCCCTAAAGGTGTCCAGCCCTGTGCATGGAAGGAGGAAAGGAGCCTGTCCATAAACTAGTTACCATGGAGAGTGGGTGGGGCCATTTGCTGCCCAGGCCATTCAGGGTCCCATCTTAGGGGTGCAGGGAGTGCAATGGTAAGCAGTGTCGGAAGAGGAATTGTCATGAAGCCAGAGCCAGCCTGTGTGGCCAGAGTTCTGGACGGGCACCTATACAATCATGTGCGCATGCGCATCGTCCTGCACAGGGGATTGTGCTCCACGCCATGTGCGTGGATGTGCTCGTTCCTAATGATGGCACCAATAGGGCTATTTAAGGCTGAGACACCTTGACCTCTCTGCTGACTGATCTTCAGCTGTACCCTGTCCCTTGTTCCTGAAACCTGTACACTTGATCCAATCATCCATTACTGACCTGGCTTGTTTGACCTCTGCTCCTGCTCTATACTCCTTCACCTCTGCTTGTTTTTGACCTCTCTCTTGCCTGCTCCCTGGTACTTCACTGCTTGCAAGTTACTGACCCGGCCTGCCACTGATTACGTCCTGTCTCCTGATTGTGTACCTCGCTGCCAGATTGTTGCTGACCCAGCTTGTCTCTACTCTGCTTCCTTCATTATAACTGCATCCTGCTAGAAGACCCCTGCAACCTGCACACAGCTTTGACAGGAATCTACACCTACCAGCACTTGTGCCCCTTCTTGTCCTCACGCACCTGTTCCCACTATCAAGTGGTGTTTGGACTGGAGCAGCAATAGGCTGCCCTCCTCATCTCAGGCTCCCCTTAAGGTACATGACACGAATGTAGAGGATGCAGAGGTGAGCAAAGTAAGGAGAGGAATTCAGGGCAGTAGGGAGTGAGCAGTGTAGGAACAGGGATGCAGGGGGTGCAGAAGTGAGCAGTTTTAAATAAAGGTTGCAAGGAGAGCAGGGATAACAGTGGCGAACTACCGCCGGTGCAGCCAGTGCCATGGGCATCGGGGCCTGAGGCTGCTGTGGGGGGGGGCCCAGTGGGGTCCGGTCCTGGGCACCCCATTCAATGATTACAGACAGGCCGCTGTTCTATCAAAGTTTGAGACTATGTTAGAATGTGTGATCATTGACGTGGTCACACATTTTAATGTAATCTCGCTCAGTTTTTCGGCGGTGGAATAGGTGAAGAATTCCAACGCTTTCTCCGCTGTTCCAGGGCAGATCGGCATCGCAAATCGCATGTGCAGGAGAACCGATCTGCCCTGAAACAGCTGATCGGTCCTGAAATGTCACTTCTATCCGACTTTGTGAGTGCGGTGGAATGTGAGATCGCAGTCGGAGAGAAGTGACATTTCAGGACCGATCAGCTGTTCAGGGCTCAGGGCAGATCGGTTCTCCTGCACATGCGATTTGCGATGCCGATCTGCCCTGGAACAGCTGGGAAAGTGCTGGAATGCTTCACCTATTGGTGGTCACACATTCCACCGCCGAAAAACTGGGCAGGATTACGTTAAAACGTGTGACCACGTCACCGGTCACACATTCTAATGTAGTCACAACCTTTGATAGAACACCGCCATCAGGGGGGTATGGCCAGTACCCATGTGAGGGGTCAGGGGGGCCTCTTACATGGGTATCAACTGTACTGGGGCGGTATGGCAGAGGTGACAGGGGAGGGGGTGGAGGAGGCTGGGCCTCAGCAGCAGCAGGTAAGAAGAGTTGGGAGGAGGTACAGGGAAAGGAATCCCGATGACCAGACCAGCCCACCTGGGACCCTGCAGAGCCCACCATAGAGAGTCTCAGAGTCTATGGTGAGCTCTGCAGGGTCTCAGGTAAGTCCAGCACGCTACTGCAACATTGGGGACTGCTGGAGAGGCGGGGGTCAGTGTGATCCGTTCCCGCGCCCCCCTTCCCGTCTTGGGAGGTGTGCCCAAGATAAAATCTTGCACCAGGGCCCTTTGGTTATTCGGTCAGCCACTGAGGGGTAACCATTGTTGTAAAAGGGGGGCAGAGGTGAACCCGGGTGCTTGGCGTCTGTGCTCTTGGTGTCTTGAGAGCTGGGTGTCAGACTGTTGGGAGACACCAGTGTCAACACTACACCTGCAGTAGTGCAGCGATCACACAAAATCAAGAAGCAGAGCAAGAGAACCGGGGGGAGTCAGCGACAGCATAGCTGAGTGGAGAAGACCTGCACTAAAGGATACACGTAGCACTGCATGCAATAAACGGATGTGCCACCTGCCTTGTGCCTGCTATATGTCTATCAATCTACCTCATAATTATAGCATAACTTTAGAGAGAGAAGGAGGAGAGAACAGCGATTGGGGAAATGCGGATATCTTCCTTCTCTCTATGAGCAACCGCTGAGCTCGTGTTCTCGGTCCCAGGCCTCGCAGCGGGGACAGCAGTGCCCGGGATAACTGGTAGTGGCAATGGAGGGGGGTGCTACACCATGTAAGGTAATACAAGCGATCGGCCAGGTCTCTATAGCCAGCCAATCGCTTGTATGAAACAGCCGGTAATGGCTGTTTACCTTCGCAAGCAGAGCAGAAAAAAATCACGTACATGTACGTCCACCCGCCAGGAAGGACCCACCAAGGGGTTAACCTCATCTTAGGGCCACTAAGCAGATGGTTGCATTTCTTAAGGTCTTTTAAACTGTAAGGTATTGTACTAGTAAATCCAAGTGTTTTTTTTGTGAGATGTATGTTCAATATATACAGGTACACAGCTGTGCTTGCTTTATGCACTCACTAGACATGTAACATCACTAAAAAAAATAGTTTTGTTTAGTTCTGGAGCCTATCAGATTTTTGTTTCTTTTGTTTTTTGGATTTTAAATTCGATTCGGTTTGTGATTCGGATTTCGTATCCAACAGGAAGTCACATGACGTGCCTGTAATGCAACCCACAACAGTAAAAAAAAAATCTGATTGGCCAGAGAACAATCACATGTCCGATTTAGTTTCATTTTGAACTAAATTCAGACAGATCCATATTTTCATTAATGAAACATTCGGATTACTTCACATTCGGATCAATCAGAATTTGTGCTGACCAGTGATGGCTGTTTAGAAACAAATGATCCGGTGTCTATACGGCTGCCGGATTGCTGGCACAGTGCGGCTGAATGTGTGACCCCCTTATGTCGCCATCACTGGCTACCCCGGGCTCCGCTGTCTCCCGTGTGGGCCCGGGACCAGAACAATGGGTCTCCACTTACCAATCGGAGGGAGATCAGCAAGCTTCTATCTGCTGATCTCTACTTTGATCACTAGACCCAGAAGTGATGTGTATTACATCACTTCAGGTGTCTCTGTGCACATTCTTTGTTCTAGAGACGGGAGAAGAAGCTGGAGAAGCAGATTGCTGTGTCATCACCTTCTTTGTGGTCCCTAGGTGACACAGGGGTCTCAAAGACTCATTATGTTTATATAAAGAGGACCTGTCACATCCTATTTGCTATTACATAGGGGGCTTGTAAGCCTCCTATGTGATAGCAATGAAGATAAGTGTAAAAAAACAAACAAAATTCAAGTAATATATATGGTTCACTGTTGATTAATTTTTTACAAACAATTCCCATTGAAGAGTACACGAGGTTGGGAAATAGATATAGGGAGACTAGAAGATGAAATACGGGAGGCAATTATAAGGTCAGTCCAAACGGTATCCTTTTCTGCTTCTCACAGATTGATTCAACTGATTATTTCCCATCGAACATATTGGACCCCAGAATGTATTTTTAAGATCGGTATTAGATCTGACTCAAAATGTTCTAAATGTGGGGTAGAGCCGGGCTCACTGATACATCTGCGGTGGCGCTGTCCGAAGTTAGTAAGATACTGGGAACCGCTGGTGTGTATTTTTGGGCTCTTTGGCTACTCTGAATGGGGGGCTATAGGGTGTTGGCTGTACAAAGAGCTCTATCTGTTGGGGGCTTATACTTAAATGGAGAGAGGCGTCTCCTGCGTCCCAGGGGGGAATGGGCGACAGAAATATGTAGTTTAATTGATTTAGAAAAACATGCTTACTAACATAAGGGTACGCCAGAGAAATGTGGAAAAAAAAATTGGGAAAATGTTTATCTTCTCCATATTATTCTATACCCCTATGCATTCCTGCATCTACATGACCTTTGTTTTTTTTGTTTTTTTTCTCTAGGAGTCTGTATAACAAATCACCTGTGCTAATTTTAAGATTAAGATTTTACTTTTGTGTGCTGGTGATATACTTTACTACTTGATTCAATAACACGCCACACATTTAGATGTACACTTTGTGTTTGTGTATTATTTGCTTGCTTAAATTGATTTGTCATGTATTAGAATTCTTTAAATCTATAAATCACAATGGTATTTACATTTGTCTAGTGTAATAGGTAGTGAGTCAATAACATTGACATACAACACAGCTGTGCATTCTTTAATGTTGTCAGTTAAATCCCCCAACCCACTGCATGGGTACCTTCATGAGCTAAGCTGCTGCTGTGGAGGCAACTGTGCGCATTACCGGCTGTGCCCGCAAGTAGCTGTGTGCATCCATAGACACACACAGCCCTGCAAAAGGCAACACCCCTCCTCTCCTCCCAGCAGATCGATTGATGACAAAAGAGCCAATGGCTTCTCTGCCCTCAGTATCCCTACCTGCACCCAGAAAGTTTGGGGAACTGGGGATTGCTTCAGGGACCGGCAGCAGTGACAAGTCTTCACAGGTAAGTGTGTGGTGGGGTAGGGGACAGGGGGACACGAAAAGGTACTGGGTATTTTTTACCTTAATGCAGGGAATGCATTAATGGGAAAAATGCCCAGCCTTTGGTACTACTGTATTTTGCGGTCCATAAGACGCACCGGACCATAGGACACAGGGAGGTCCGGCGCGCCTTATGGAGCACTCGACAGACTGTAGCTTCTGGCACAGCTTCTATGACAGAAGCTGTGACAGAAGCTGCAGTTAGTGACCACTGAGACAGGTGGCGCTGTGGTTACAGCGCCACGGTCTCAGTGATCACACAGAGCAGACGAAGAAAGTCCGTTCTTCGTCTGCTCTATGGTGATCTTGATCGTCGCCGCTGCTCAGTTTTAATACGAGTGATCTCATTAGATCACTCGTATTGAACGAGCAGTGGCTCCTACTGCTGAATACGATCGCCGCCGCCGCTGCTCGGCTTTAATACGAGTGATCTCATTAGATCACTCGTATTAAACGAGCAGTGGCTCCTACTACCCGCCCGGCGCCCGAAACTGCATGTCTCGGGCGTCGGGATTCGCTCCATAAGACGCAGGCACATTTTCCCCCTCCTTTTGGGGGGAAAAAAGTGCGTCTTATGGAGCGAAAAATACGGTACTTGAAAGAAATGCTCACAAGAGACATTTTTATGATATTCATTCTATTCAAACACAATTCCAGCTCCACTTGACTGAACAGTAGGGTTAACCAAAGTGAAACTAAGTTGAGATTTATTACAACCCATAATGAATTAGTGGATTCCCACTATGACTAGGTGGAGGAAAATAAATGAATCTAACGGAAATCTGAAGATATTGATACCTGAAGGTTTACTGCACATTCACCACAAAAAAGGAATAATGTTACTTTTAGAGAGCTTCCAGTACCACCACCTTGGCAGAGCGGAAACAATTTTACAACACCTTACAAAATTACTTCTGCCAGACATTGTGCCTAAGGCTCTAACAATCCGCATTGTTCACAGGGTCCTTTAAGCCCAACTATTCAACAGATTTAGTCCACAGATCTAGTTTCATTTATTTTACATAAAAGAATAAGAATCCAGGATAGCAAATCCCATTCATGGTCAGTTTGGACCACAGTTAAAGTAAGGAGGAATCTGCCAGTCATGTGCATATGGTGCAACAAGCAAAGTTCATTTTGCTAGATGTTCGCCTAACAATTTAAAATATTTGCAAACCCTAAAAAAAGCTGCATATCCCATTGAAGTCTATAGAAGCCACATCTTGGTAAACAGCATGGGTATCTGGGCATTGCCATGAGGACATATAATAATACAAGAAGAAAAAATACTATTCATCAGGGAGCAGTTTTTACAACATCAACAAAAATACCATTTAAATTGCCACCAAGTGATGTTTATATACAAAGTGGCCCTTTAACATCTATACCGAACCCTAGATGATTGTAATGGGAGACCCCATACTTAGGAGGGGTACCCCCTTAAAACCCGTACTAGACCTGAAGGGTCAGGTATAGAGTTTGAGGGGAACCCACACTTTTTTTGTTTTTATGATAAAGGGATTCATTGTTTTTTGATAAGGGTTTGGTATGGATTTTGGGGGTAACCCATGTGTTTTTTTCTTTATTTACACTGTAAAAACCAGTGACTGCTCAGTTACTGGTGTCCTAGCATCCAATGATGTAATCATTGCTAGGAGTCAGATGGCCGGCCCGCACAGCAGTGAGAATACATTTATATAATGGCACTACCTCTATTAAATGAATGACTTCCCACTCATAGTTTGCTAAGACTCTGGTGGCCTCCTGCATCCTAGCAACCAAGAAGTGGGAAGTAATTAATTCAATGGTGGCGATGCCACCAAATAAATGATTTCTCACTGCAGCGGCTGGATGTTAACAAGTCAGATCAACTGGCCATTTTGTTCACCTGTTAAGATAACTGCAAACATGTAAAGTTTGGGTCACACTCTACATGGCCGTAAACTTGAATCTCATCCCTAATTTCAAAAGTACTTATTTCTCCAAGATACTATATGCAGCCTATGCAGCTTTTATTTTTTATGTAAGGCATTTATATATTGCAGACAATTGTATGCAGTGCATTACATACTGCACATTCACATCAGTCCCTGCCCTCAAGAAGCTTACAATCTAAGGTCCCCATCTCACATGTATACATACCAATTTAGACAGGAGCCAATGTCTACCAGCATGTCTTTGGAGCGAGGGAGGAAACCGGAGTACCCAGAGGAAATCCACACAAGCACAGGGAGAACATGCAGACTCCTTTCTGGATTTGAACCAGGGACCCACAGTGCTGCAAGGCAGACATGCTAGCCACTACACCACTGTGCAAACTTCAACTACTGGATTAGTTCTTCTTTAAGAATATGTTTGATTCTATTAGAATTAGATGTGTCCTTTATTTTTAGCCCTGAACCTAATACATAATGTACTAAATTATTTTATAACTAATGCTTATCTAATGTATCTTGCTTTCTCAGCCCCAAACATTGCAAACCCAACACACAAGGTATACGAACAGGTTATGAGCAGAGGGTACTTTGCAATGTTGATACCAGTGACTATGTTGTTCATAATGAAACAAATAGTTTAAGAGGGAGACCCAGCAATGGAACTCTTTTCTGAAACACCAGTCTCACAATTTTCTGACAACCATTAAAGAATGGAAAGCTATTTCCTTTTAAAATTAGAAACATTCACAGAGGGCAGGGGTGACATCTCGTCTGTATAAACCAGGTTTAGCCAAACCTGGTCTTCCAGCTGTTGTTGAACTTCAGGTCCCATAAGGCACTGCAAGACTGACAGTCACAGGCATGACTTCCAGAGTCATGATATGATTTAAAGTTTGACCACAGCTGGAGGGCCAGAGTTTGGCTACCTCTGGTACAAACTATTGGCCGGTAAATTGCACAAAAACCATTGATATGATATTGGGACAGGGGTAAACAATAGTGATGGGCCGAACACCCCCCTGTTCGGTTCTAATTCTAATTTTCGAACATGGAAAAAGTTCTAACTCGAACTTAGAACTCAATGTAAGTCTATGGGGGTAGAACTCTTAAAATCATATGTCCCCATTTTGAAGGCTTATATGCAAGTGATTGGCCATATAAAGGGTATGGGGATTCGGGTACTGCCCTGGGGGACATGTATCAATGAAAAATACACTTTTAAAAATACAATTTTTAAAGGAGCAGTGATTTTAACATCACTTAAAGTGAGACAATACACATTAACATTTCTTTTAAATATCATGCCTGGGATATATAGAACCTTCATGCTGCAAAAATTATAGTTATAAAGATACAAAATTACATTTAAATTGCAAGTAATTGGTTTTCCCTTAATCTTGTAAACAACTGCATGTGAAGGCAGCCTGTATGAAGAGGACATATTTTAGGACACTCGGAACAAGGTTAGAGATTTTTGGGATACATTCTGGTGTCTCTTTTGCAGACGCTGGGTGAAAGTTACAAGAGGTGCTTTAAAATTGGGCCTTGGCAGTGCTTTCAAACCATTATCCTTCAGTTATTCTTGACGAGTAAAGGATTGGACCCTGCTCTAACAATTCAAATGCTGTATACCCGTCACACACCTGTCTCCTTGTTGGCCTTTAAGACATGATGTGTTGCTTATTATAACATTTTATTAGAGAATGTGGGATGGGAAATTGGTGCTTGGGTGCAATACTTTATCGAATGTGGTGCTTGGTGCACTATAAAGTGTTGTACAATGGCTTATAATAAAAAAATAAAAAATAAATAAAAATGGGAACACCTGCGACACAGAAGGGGGAATAGCCATCAGGCAGCAAGAGAACCTGCTGCTGAAAAAAAGTTAAAATAATAAAAGGAATGAAAAAAAGAAACAAATATTTAAAAAAATAAATGGGAACACCGGTGATGCAGGAGAAACACCAGTGACGTCACTGACACACAAAAATAGGCAGCGAATATACAGCATAGAAAATAATACTACATACAGTACAGAGTACTGTATATAGCATTAAATGCTGTATAAAGCACTCACACTTCACTACACTACACTACACTGACAGAAACATTCTATTTTTAACTCCAGCAACACACTACATAAGGCTACCGTGTAAGCAGCCTTATATAGTGTGGGTCTGGGATTTAGCTGTGAGCCATTATTGGGCAAAGTCACCATTGCTTTGCCAAATCATGGCTCATACAGAGCCCTGTGCCCTGATTGGGCAAAGTATTGCACCTGACCTTAGGTCAGGTGCATTGGTTTACCCAAACAGGGCTCTCCAATGCAAGCAGTGCATTGCAGGGCATTCAGAGGGTGAACAGCCCTGTCACGTATCTGATTGGAGACTGAATGCGTGAGGAGGCCTCCCTTGCACCCCCTGTCCCAAGGACTCTGGCGATGGGAACAGAGTCCAAGTAGACAGCAAGTGGCACAGGTGCCAGTGGTGATAACAGCATGCAAGCTGAAATCCAGGTGCTGTTGTAGAAGCGGGCAAAATCCGAAATCTAGGTCAACAAGCCAAGGTCACACCAATCGGGCAGGTACAGTACACAGGGATGAGGCAGAGGCAAAGTCCAGTAAACAATCCAAGGTCAGGGGCAGGTGGCAGGTGAATGGACAAGGCAGATCATGGTTAAAGTAAAGCAGGCAGGTAAATCACAGGACATAGGAACACAGGAGAGCAGAAGATAATCCAACAATATAGAGGCATGCAGGCTGAGCTTATATAGTGGGAATGATTATGTCAGTGTGTCCCTTCCTGTGCTCCGTTTGGCACGCTTTTTTTGCGGCCGGTCTGTGGCGCACACGCATGCGCGGAAGTGCGCGTTTCCCAATGGTGATTAAAGTTTATTTCTGTCATGTTGTTGTCATGCTGTTTGTTAATTATCATTGCTTATTTTAGAAATAAAAAACATAAATAAAGGCTATGGTGTGGCTGTTTTAATTTTAATTAAAACACAAACAACCATTGACAATGCAGCTAGAAATATAATGTTCTTCTCAGTCTATTATATGGTTTGCATTGCTTGATTCTTCAACTGTTCCATGTGTGGGATCTCTAATTAAAACAAGCTAGATGTGTTCAGTGAATACTATTACACCTGTGAGCAGTGAATATTGAAGCTGCTATTGCTGTCCTCTTCTTCTAAAGCCTGCAAATCAATTAAGTCAGAAGTCCTTATCTGCATATTATTTTTGAGTCAGTGACTCAAAGTACTGGCATAAAACATTGAGTATGACAACCAGGCAACTGGCATTTTCACAAATAGAGGTCAACAATGGTATCCTTTAAGATGTTCTTATAACAGTTTTCCCTAAAGTACATGTGGTACAGAATTAAAACTTAAAAGATAATATTGAGCAAGTCTCTACAGACTTTCCCTTCTTTACCTCATCTCATATTTTATATTGATTTTATGCATGAGGCCAACTCTGATATAGTTCTTTTTTAGACATGTTTAGTAATACTTTTTATCAATTACTTTCACTATAAATTGTGACTTGAACATTTTCGGTTGGAGTACCAAATCTTTTTTTTAATATATGGTATTCTATTAAAAAAATGTGTAGCGCTATTACTACTAATCTTTTCAGCTATTACCAATCTATAGCTCCTTTCTTCTTTTAATCTCTTCAGTTATCTTGAGAGTGGTTCTACATTCTAAGAAATTATTTTCTTAAGATGAAGGAACAATAGGTGCCAGTCACTTTAAAATTAAACTTGAACAGTTTTATAATGTTAGTACATGAAGAATAGGAAGTGGGATGGAGGGAACACAGAACACTTGAAAGTGAGAGAGTTCCTGTCTCACAGGGATATGCTGGTTAGACTCTTAAATTAGAACATGACTTCATGACATTTGAAGTCCAAATGGCAACTAAGGGGGTTATTCACAAAGCTAGCCAAAGGATCAGCCGTAGTTTCGGCTGATCCTTTGGCTAGCTTCAGTTGCGGGAGCCCTTCAGTTCAGTTGAACCAAAGGGCTGCTGTACGGGCTATTCACTATAGCCCATACAGCTCCCAAAGGCAGCCGAGTGGCTTAGATGAGCCAAAGGCATATGCTTCGGCTCGACTGAGCCGAAGCGACAGCCGAAGTGGGGCGAGCGATTGGTCGAACGCCTCCCAAATGACAGGTGTGCGGATCCAGTCATGATCTCACGTCTGGCTCCATCCATTTGTAATGATAGATCAGCATCCCCAAATGACCTGGGGACACAGAACTGCCATTAAACAATGACAACCGGGCGGAGCCAGCCATGACCTCACGGCTGGCTCCACCCAGTTTATATTCATTGGCTGGGACCTGCTAGAAGACTCCTTAGTTGCCGGCCAATAGAAAACAGTTGGGCGGAGCTGTCAACGTCCTTCTGCACTTCGGCTCAGCCAAACATGCAGAGCATGTTCGGCTGAATGAAGTGAAGCCGAAGGCAGCCGATGTAGGGCTTATTTCAGCTAATCTTCGACTGAAATCAGCCGTACTGAGCAGTAGTGAATAGCCAAATGTTGTACGGGTCACTTCATTACGGCTCGGTTATTCACTCGGCTGCCTCCAGCAGCTTAGTGAATAACCCTGTACATCTTTATGTTCCAAGGCTGGACAGAATGTAAAAGTTTCTATGTATCCTTTCCAAACAGCCAGTAACTCCCTACCTGTCTTTTGTGCGACAGTCAATCAACAAGACATCACTTACAACCACCATCTTCAGGGATTTCTCCCAGGAGGAGATATTTCTGCAGCACTCCAACTCCTAGGCCAAAAGGCCTGGAGGAAGGACAGTACTCACAGCAGCATCACCACCAGGCAGGGGCCCAGGATGGAAGACCATGTAGCAGGTAGTGTCTCAAATATTTAATCCCTTCCAGCTCACAAACCCCCTCAAGTCTGCTGATTAAATGTATCAATAAACATGCATAACACAGAATGCCACCTCTTTAGCACACCTTGCTGGAGCAGGCTCAAGCAGCAATTGGCTGAGAAAATACAATCTATAGTTATAGAACACTAACAGGCACATACAGACAGGCTGAATGCAGGCCACTGTTTCTTAGAGATTTACAAATAGGCACAAAGGGAATTTAGAAACTAATTCTACACATGCAAAGACAAGATAACAGCAATAACGTTTACTAGGAGCTGAGCTGATGGTTGTAATGAGTTACTTACTGTGCATACTGCTAAATGCATTAAATGTATGTTGGTAGTGATATTAGGTGATATCATGCTCTAAACTTTTTTTTTATCATCAGAGGGTTTGATTCAGTTTTATGTGATACCACGGCATTGATGTTTTAAACTATTACACTACAGATGAATGCTTATGATTTAAATTCTGTAAATGTGTGCTTTCATTTTCCTCATAGGCCTCATTTTACTAACTCCCTCAGCATCAATCATTTTAACATTTGATTTATGTAAAAGATATCTCCAAAGCATATCATCATGAAATAATATTTGATATAACTAGGGCTAGATTGTGTTTCAAAAAACCCTGAAATACAAAACCATTTTTTTAATCTCTTTGTCAGATCATCCAGTTTAATAGCTTTTAGTAATTTATATTAATAATAATAATAATAATACATTTTACACGAGATTTTATGTTGCAAATGCTATAGATAAAACAAAGGGGGTGGCTATATGTTTTGCTATAGGCGTTTCCTTTAAAGTGATCCTTGAGATTAGAGACCCAGGGGGCAGGTATATTTTCCTTAAAGGGCTCTTTGAAGACCAATTATTTTCATTAATATCCTATTATGCTCCGAACACCACCCAATCATTCTTTTTCTCATCTATGATGGGAGTTTTGTTACCGCATATAGAGGGGATAACTGTTTGCGCAGGAGATTACAATATTGCAGTGGATTCCACTGTTGATAGGACCTATAAAGGGAAGACTAACTCCAAGGCAGGTTTAAAATTTGCTCGACTATTACATACATATTCCTTGATTGATATTTGGAGGGAACAGAATCCCTCAAAAATGGACTATACACACTTTTCCTAAGCACACGGGACCTACGCAAGAATAGATCACATTTTTATTTCCTTAGATTTGGTCCCTCGAGTGTCCTCCAATATTAAAGATAGCACCTGGTCTGACCACTCGTTAGTCACGATGTCTATCTCACAGGCTTGTTACTGTAATAAACCATTTCAGTGGAGGCTAAAGTAATCATTACTAACCATACCTTCGCTTAGTGATGAAATCTCGGCCTTCTCTCCCTTTATTTTGCCCAGAATTGTGACTTAAATATCGCTCCAGTGGTGGTTTGGGCAGCGCATAAGGTGACAATTCGGGGCAAATTTATAGAACAGTCTACTAGACTCAAAAAACAAACTTCCAGACAGGTGACGGAACTAGAGGGGAAGTTAAAATCATTGACTCAACATCATAAATATCAGCCCCTCCCCTCCCTTCTCCACCGTATCGATATAGTGAGAACGGAGCTAAATTTGCTCCTAACCACAAGGGCAGAAAAAAGCTTACTGTGGTCGGCCAACAGGTATTATGTGCATAAAGACCGAATAGGCTCAATTTTGGCTTCCACATTGTCCCCCAAAATCCGTAATGCTCCAATGCCCAAAATTAGATGTTCTTCTGGCAATTATACTCAGAACCCTAGAAGAGTGCTTCAGCAGTTCTACAGATGCTACTCCTTATTATATGAAGCCCAAAAGCGGTCTCCGGTAGACCGCATGGCGAAGTTTTTTAATAGCTTTTCTATCCCTGTTTTATCAATTGAGCACAAACAAATACTTGAATCTCCTATTGCCTTCAGAAATCAAAGCTGTAATTAAATCAGCGAAAACGACTTCAGCTCCAGGTCCAGACGGTATACCAGTATCTTACTACAAGAAATATGTAGAGATTCTTGCCCCCCACCTGGAAGCTTTCTTTAACTCTCTTCACTCAGGAGCCTCCCTGGACCTGGATCTGAATAGAGCCTTCATAAGCGTTATTCCAAAGCCTAATAAGGATCCAGGTGAGGTCTCTAACTATAGACCGATTTCATTAATTAACAATGATATTACGTTTTTGTCTAAAATATATGCAAATAGATTAAAGTCACTCTTAGGCAACTACATACATCGGGATCAGGTAGGCTTTTTCCTGGGCAGGCAGGGCCCGGATCAGGTCAGGAGGGCTATCAAACTTATCTCGGTGCTTAACAACTCCTGGAGGGGCTCCCACCCTCAAAATGGTATGCTACTCTCTATTGACCTTCAGAAGTCATTTGACTCGGTCTCCTAGGATTTCCTGCTGCAACTGTTAAAACGCTGGGGGTTTGGACCTCACTTTTTACATATAGTCCAAATGTTATATTCCTCCCCATCGGCGAAGATTCGCCTACAGGGCTATTTGTCAGAATCTATTCCTATACGCAGGGGGACGAGACAAGGGTATCCCCTCTCACCGTTGCTTTTTGCACTGGCAATTGAACCTCTAGCTATCCTGATTCGAGGCAGCTGGGATATCAGAGGTATCAACTGCCAGTCGGAGGAACATAAATGTGCTCTTTTCGCCGATGATATGTTACTCTTTGTGACCTCCCCCTTGTCTCGCTCCCCAATCTGATGGCCATGTTAGACAAATTTTCCAAGATATCAGGACTCTGAGTCAATGCTTCTAAATCTGTGGCACTTAATATTAATCTTCAAATGGATGTGTGGGAGGCTCTCAAGGGCTCATTCCCATTCCAATGGCGACTGGATTTTATTCAATATCTAGGTGTTAAGATTACTCCGCTATATGAGCAACTTTACACAGCTAATTATCCTTCATTATATAAAGCCCTTAGGGAAGACATGGAAAGATGGTCCACCTATAATCTATCCTGGCTCGGGCGCATTCACTCGATTAAAATGACCCTAACTCCCAAAACTTTATATTATTTTAGGACCCTACCAATTCCGCTCCAACGAGGAGATGTTATCAAAATGCAGTCGTACATTGGCAAATTTATCTGGGTTGATAAAAACCCCAGAATCTCGCGTACTATTCTTTATAAACCCAGACAACAGGGGGGATTAGCGGTTCCAAACCTACTTTATTATTATAGAGCGGCACAGCTGACGCAGGTGCACTACATATGCCGGAGTCTGAAATGTTTAGATTTAGACAGATACAGCACTACTTGAAATCATTGTGTATCCCAGAAAGCGGTACCCCCTTAATGACACCATTCGAGCGGTGGTGCTTGCGGGGGTCCGACCAACAGGGTGGGGGGGATTTCCGTAATATACGCCATACTACTCGGGCCATTTGTGAAATTAGCTTATATGACTGCATGGGAGGCTGACCTTGGCGTCATCCTCCCCATTGAAGAATGGAAACAGTGTACATCGAGACTGATGCTGGGAATTCCCAATGTCTCCCTAGCAGAGGCCAATTATAAAGTTTTCTCCAGATGGTACCTTGTTCCAGCTAGGCTGGCAACTATGTTTCTCGGGAAGAGCCCCCTGTGCTTTAGGGGTTGCAACCAGCAAGGCACAATGATCCACATATGGTGGCAATGTCCAAAAATTCTCTGCTTTTGGAATACATTTTCTGCCCTGCTCTCTGAGATCCTCCGGTGTGATATCCCGAGAGATCCGCAATACTTACTTCTGAATAAACCGGTTCCAGGTATTTCGAGAGCCCAGGGCAAATTCTTGTTCTTTTTTTTCTTAGCAGCCAAAATCTCCATAGCTCGATCTTGGAAATCAGAAAGGGTTCCATTTTCTATGGTTCTGTCTAAACTAAACTGGGTCATGATTCATGAGAAGCTTCATAGTATATCACAAGACAGATATTTTAGTTTCGAAGAAGTGTGGAAACCATGGCTGACGCACCAAGGGATTTCAAATCTGTCGGGCATCCTACCCACGTCCTTGGGTTAGATAAGGCCGCGGATAGTAAAACTCTATGAATTTGCAAGTCTATATTTGTATATTTGTTTTTCTTTTGTTTTTGTGTTAAACTTCTCCTTTTTATATTTCAAATATTTTTTTAACCTTTTTTTCTCTTCAATTAAAAAGTGTTTCCATTTAATTTTCCCCCTGGTGGGAGATGTAAACCTCCCACCTAGAGGAATTTAGCACCGATAGATAAGGTGATGTATAGCGGTACACAGAACGACATGAGAGAATGAACGAATGCACCTCATACGCTGTTGGCATTGTAAGATGATCGATCGCTATGTTATGCTGTTATTATTTTGACACATATGTTAGATAACTATATAACCGTTTTGTCACTTATTATATTGCTGTATGCGGCTTGAAGCCTATAAATATGGAAACCAATAAAAAACTTTGAAATACACTATTTAGGCTATAATATAAAAATGTATTCTAAATCTAGGTTAAATTTTCTGCAACAAAATTCCCACATATACACTGCTCCACAACACAATCTGTTTGCCACTGTAGAAGGAACATTGGGGCCTGCCTCTGAATTAACCGTCACTCCTGAGCACAAAGTTGCATAAGAAAATTCAGCCATACACCAATGATGTCACTTGTGCGAAAATAAACTTTATTCAGGGTCTAAATGTTTTGCTCAGTTCCCCCCAAGGTCTGTCCGTTTATGACGTGTTTCACTTTTACTCCCTCAATCATATGACTAATTGTGTTTTCTATTTTTTTTTTTCGTTCAAAAGGTTTTTATTTCTTTTCTTTTCTTACAATTTGATAAAAAAAATGTATTGACGCGTACATCAAGTAACAATTATCAAGTATAATATACGGAATATGCATAACAAAGTAATATTATGAACATGAAATTAGTCTGGCAGAAGTCCCAAGAAACTTTAAGGTCTCAATGTGCATTAAAGTGTTTTCTATTTTTAATGTGCATGGTTTATTGAACTTGACTTTAATTTTACATAGTAATAAAATGTACTGCTTTAGAAAAAATATTAAACATTCATAATTCAAGGTGGTAATGTGTTGTGCATAGGGAGACATAGCTTTTAACATTTTCATAATTTCTCCAGGCTACATCATTCTTTATTTATAACATTGTTTACACTATGTGCAGCGATCTGTGTTTTTCTGCACATGATCAATACAGGTATCTGGTAGGGATACTGCATTCTCTGAGCTCAGACTCTCTGGACCATCCCAGCTCGCTGGGTTTACAACAAAATTATCTGGTAAGCCCGCATTCCACTCACACTCCTCTGCCCATCTCGCAGCAGCACCATTCCTCCCCTCCAGCTTTATGGGCGATCCCCTTAGAAAATACTCGTAGGCCGCAGAGGCCTCCAAGATCCAACACACCCCAAGCCCAGTGGATGAAGGGGGTTCTTGTGATCACCAGTCTTTTCAAGCTACTATCCCACTACCCCACACTCCTCTACCTGAAATTTCACAATCAACCTCTAATTCTAATTCACAAAATCCTCCTCCCTATGATTTATCAAACCATTACAGGGTCACAAGCCATAAACAAAAATCTACAATGGCTAATCACTCTCATTCCTCTTCTGATGCTGAAGACATGGAATTTGCTTTGTGGAGAGAATGCATTCAACATATACCTACAAAAAGGGACTTTTGCCACCTTGTTCAAGAGGTGAGAGAGACCTGTAGATGTAAAATAAAATTGCTCCAGCTGGACTTTCAGCAATTGTCACAACGAGTTGAAGGGATGGATGGCAAATTGAAGGCTACCAAACAAGAAGTATACAAATTGCAATCTCAATTTTGTGAACCAAGTCACTACTATTCATGCTCTCCAACTCCATATTTAAGATATATACAACAGGGGGAGATGTAATAATCGCTACATTAAAAGCCTCCCAGAAGCTACAGGCACTGAGGATCCTGTTGTCACATTGCAATCTTCAACAATGTTCTGGGTAAACCTTCCACGAACAAAATTGAGATGGATAGAGCACATAGAGCCTTACATCCTAGAGGTTCCTCCTACAACCCACGAGATGTTATCTGTAGGATTCATTACTACACAATTAAGGAACAAGGACAAGAAGATTACTATTGTGTTTCCTACTACTAGGAGACCACACTGATTTCTTCACATTCTCTCCATTGTAGCTGTATTGTGATGCATAATTTTTCTTACTCTGAATTATACTAGATTTAAGCTCAATATCTTAGATTGGTTGCTATTAAACTACATGAGGCGGATTTTGTAGTCAGACCTCCTCCATCAGTCTTGTGCTCAATACTTTCCTCCTCCCACCTGCCACCCCCTCCCTGTATTTAATATCATAGGTTAGATACTTTTCCTAATTTTAACTTCTCCAATAACATCAGTGCCTGAGTGGCCTTCACGTTTGTTTGCCTTATGGGATGAAGAGACTATTAACCTATACTGATATGATTTGGTTTTCTTCAGATACTCAATATGTTAATTTAGCCTGATGTTTGATCCAAGTTTGGAATTTACCGGTATCGTTTCATACTGTATATTTCGGTTTCACTGATTACTAAACCACATTTTTCTCTACTATCTTTGCTTATCCTGGTTTGGTCCTCTCCGGGTACCGCTCTACTATTTTACTGCTTTCGCCCATCAGGTCCACCCCTTCATGTTCCATGGATGACGTGAGGCTCTGATCTTTTTATCTGGTAAAGTAACTTTATTTTTAATATTTGATGCTAAATCCTCTTAATATCTTCCTGATCACCATGGCCTCTTATAAAATAGCTTCTCTGAATGTGAAGGGCCTAAATATCCAAAATTAAAAGAAACCTAAGTGATGTATTACATCTAGAAATTCCTTTTCTTTCATTTCAAAATACTACCATAGAACTTATGCTACTGTGACCTCATATTAAAAAAGTTGGAGTTGTCAATTTTATTAAAAGACTCATGTCTTTTTACACCAACTGATGTTATTTTAGATAAACAATGTAGATATATTATTCTCAGAGGTTCTTGGAAGAGATCCTCCCTTACCTTGTGTAATCTTTATGTTCCAAATGTAAACCAGACCCAATTTATTAATACAATAATGGCAAAACGATCTAAATGGGAACATACCTATCTGATTATAGAGGGTGACTTCAATCTGCCACGGTCTACATATTTGATTATCTCCCTAGTTTTCAAAAATCTGCACTGAAAACTACTATTCTTCAGTCTAAACGATGCCGCCAAATTCTTAGGAAGAATTCCCTGTTTGATTTATGGCAATTAATGCACCCTATGGAGAAGAGATACTCATTTTACTCACACATACACAAAAGTCATATGAGATTAGATTACTTTTTTGATTATAATCTAAAAGCAACAGATATAGGATAACATAGTCGGACCATTTGTTGACATTGAGAATTGACCCTTCCAGAGTCAGAAAATGTAATTGGAGACCGAATGAATCTTTCCTGAAAAATGACTCGTCTAAACATCAAATTAAAGCTGCTCTTATTAATTATTTTCATACAAATGAGAGCTCAGTTTCTTCTCACTACACTTTATGTGAGGCTCATAAATCTGTCCTCAGGGGACAGTGCATTGCCCTGGCTTCTAGACTTAAACATGATAATTTTAAACATGTTACTAGCCTACAGAGCCGATTACTTGAACTGGAAGCCTTCTAGGTCCAAACTTTGTGAAATTGTACAATTATGAGCCACCCTCAAACATCACCTTGTCCATATGATACCGAATGGGTTCAGCAGAGTAGGTGGGGGGGCACGGACTCGATCGCCGCCGCTCGATTTTAATACAAGTGATCTGATCAGATCACTTGTGTATTAAATCAGCAGTGGCTGGTTCCCACTGTACATTAGCTCTGCTTTAGCAGGGCTAAATGTACAAAAAAACTACTCGCCCGACGCCCAAAACTGCATGTACCGGGTGTCGGGTAATAGGGATTCGCTTTTAAGATGCACTCACATTTCCCCCTGCCTTTTGGGGGGAAAAAAGTGCGTCTTATGGAGCGAAAAATACGGTACATATGTTTTTGCCTGATTTACCAAAGATTATGTGTGTACACCCACACAACAATTCTTCACTAACACCCATATCATATCTTCACATTTTTTTTTTTTCCCATAAAAAAATGTTTTTATTGAAAAATTGCATTAAAACGTCACTGGTATCAAAACTTTAGTGTAACATTTTTCAACATAACATTTTTCAGGAGTACAAACATTACATGAAGTCTGGAACGGGGTACAAGACACACTGGGGGGAAGGGGTTTCACCAGTCCGGTATGTAGTGATTCGTGAAGAACAGCATAATGGTTGCATACAATACTATGGCTAAGGGTGCTGCTCTTCTAGGCAATAAGTACAATACCGGATAAGCAGACCGCGGTTGAAACTGGGAGATATCCTGGGCTCGTACCATTGGTCCATTGGAGAGAGGTGACTAGTGAAGGACCAGGAGAGAAGAGAGAAAGACAGGAGAAATAAAAGTAAAGATAGAGATAGGAGATAAGTGTAAAGAGGAGGTTAGGTGGTAAGAGGTTGGGTAGTCAGAAAAATAGGAGAGAGAACTATCATGGGTAGACGTATAAAGTTTCAAATGGTGATTAGGCGTCTATCAAATGTAACTGGTAAGAAGTGTTGTATCCAGGGGGACCAGATATTTTCGAATTTTCCCATAGAGTTGTCTAATTGCACTGATCTTTTTTCGTGGGACATGATCCAGGATATGTGATGTTTGGTTCTGGAAATGCTAATAGTAGGGGACATCCATGATAGGGCAATTTCTCACTTGGCCGCTGATAGTACCTGCAATATAAGTTTCCGTTTGGCTGATGGGAACTGTATGGGGAGGTTGTTAAGGAGTGCTAGGGACAGGTTTTTGGGTACAGCTTCATCATTAAGGACTGCAAGCATATGGAAAATCCGGTCCCAGAATTTAGGGGCTACGGGACAGGACCACCAGGTATGATAGTAGGTACCATGTTCAGTACAGCCTCTAAAACACAGTGGGGAGTGCTGAGGGGCAAAAGAGGCTATTCTACTAGGGACCATATACCACCTTAGAATAACTTTGTAATTGATTTCCAAAATATTGGTATTTTGTGAGCATGATTTGGTGTTCTTCCAAATGCGTTGCCAGTCATCGTCACTGAGAATAAGACCAATATCCTGTTCCCACTTCTGAACATAGGAGGGAGGGGGAGAAGTAGCAGAGAAGAGTAGTGAGGAGTATAGAAGGGAGAACAGCCCGGGGCTGTGTGGGTTGTCACGGCATATTCGTTCAAAGGGTGAGAGTCTGGTTTGAATGGTCCTGCGGACAACGGTCTTATTGATAAAATCTGCAATTTGCATATATCTAAAGAACTCCTTCCCAGGAACGTCAAATTTATCTTTCAGGTAGGAAAAGGGTTTAATGCCCGTATCGGTCTGAAGTTTCCAGAACTTATGTATTCCTTTCTCTGACCACACTAGAAAGGAGGCCGGTGATTCCATAGCTGGTAAAAAACCTGGATTAGAAAAAAAGAAAAGGAGAGGTAGATGGGGGGAGATGAGACACGCTGTAGTTTTGCAGGAGTCCCAGAGACGTAGGGAGTGGGAGATTAGTGGGTCATAGATACGGGGACGGTGTTTTGGGGGTAGCCACAGGATGTTATCCATGGTGATAGGATGGAGGAGTTGAGCTTCAATTTCAACCCAGTAAGGGGTTTCAGTAGTGGTGTAGTACTTAGTAAGTTGACTGATTTGGGAGGCGAGATAATATTTAGAGAAATTCGGGACACCTAGACCCCCTTTAGATCTAGGAATAAGAAGTGTGCGTAAAGGGACTTTTTAGGGGCGTTTATTCCCCCAAATGAACTTGGAAATTTGGGATTGGAACGATTTCAAAACATCTGCGGGGACCCGCACCGGCAATACCCGAAAGAGGTAAAGGTGTTTTGGGAGGATAGTCATTTTAACCGCAGCTACGCGTCCTAACCAGGATAGGTGATCATTTGTCCATGAAGATAATAAATGTTTAAGGGTAGAGAACATAGAGGGATAGTTGGAGGCGTATAGGGTGTGGTAGGAGGCCGTGAGATGGATACCTAAATATGGGAGAGATGTTGAGTTCCATTTGTAGCGGAAATTCTGTTGGATAGTGAGACAGTAGACGGCGGGAGGGATATGTTAAGGGCTATGGACTTATTTTAATTTATACATAGGCGGATATATTCTCAAAAGTGTGAAGAACCCAGTGTAGGTTAAGTAAGGAAATGTGCGGATTAGTAACGATAAGTAGTGCATCGTCAGCAAAGAGAGATATCTTATGGTGTGAGTTGCCATGTATGATGCCAGTAATGTCTGGATGAGATCGAATTAGTTGGGCTAGGGGCTCAATGGCAAGGGCGAACAAAATTGGGGAAAGGGGACAAACTTGCCTAGTGCCACGGTAGATATTAAATGGTGCAGAGTAGAAACCCGAGTATTTGATACTTCAGCCTCTCTCTCTTTAATTGTGCGGCCAGCTGAATAATTTTCCCTCTAAGGACCGGTTTGTGCGCTTCCCATAGGAGGGTATGAGGGGTGTCAGGCAAGGAATTGAAATGAATGTAGTCAGTTAGAGCAGAGAGGATGTGGGAACGGGAAGAGGGGTCAGTGAGAAGGGAGTCATGAAGCGTCCAGGAGGATGTTTTATTGATCGGGTTGAAGGGTTGGCTTCCCTCCAGCTATCCACTAAGAGGTACTGTGAGAGAAGGTCCCTAGCAGCAGATGAAGGTAGTAAGGCAGCAGTAGAGTCCCTAGACCTATCTCTGTGTGGAAATAGGGTAAGATTGGAGTCCCCACAAAGGATTGTTGTACCAACCGAATGTGAGCTAACGGTAGATAGGAGATGTGAAAGGAAGGTTACCTGTTTACTATTAGGGGCATAGTATGAGACTATTGTGATTTCTTTGTCATGGAGAAGACCAATCAGAATTATATATCTACCATCAGGATCTCTAATAATGTTATTACACACAAAGTTGAGCGATCTACGGAGACCGACTAGGACGCCCCTTTGTTTAGAGGGCCCATTGGCCATGTAAACTTGTGGAAATTCTGTACTAAAGTATTTTGGAGGAGGAGGAGAAATGGGTCTCCTGGAGACAGATGATGTCTGCATGTGCGCTTCTAAAAAATATGAAGGCGCGAGTGCGCTTGTTCAGGGAGTTGAGACCTTGTACATTAAGGCTAAGTATTTTTAATGGCATAACTGAGTGCATAGACTGAAGCTAAATATAATGTCAGTCAGGGACTCAGGGAAACAAGTGATCTTCATGAGGAGGAACATTTTTCGTTCCACCCATGACCAAGATAGTAGTAACATAAGGTTAGCAAGAAAGAGGGAAGAGAAAGGAAGAAGAAAGAGACACAGTGGGCTGGGGTAATGAAGCGATATGGCAATGCGACTGTTAAACAATGAGGGAGTAGCAATGTATCTTCGTAGACACAAGGGAGAGTTGGATAGAGGGGACAGAAATCTGTCCCTCGCCATCCAAGTGGTTGAGGCACATTGACATACTCCCTCAGGCAAACTTCCTATAGTGTAACCTCGTTATCTGCATATAAGGCATTAAGATTTATAATAGAGAATAGTAGGAGCCGGACTCTAAGTGCACACAATGCAATAATGTGTTCAGCTACATAATTAGACTGTAGATTACTGTGTATTATCAGTAGTACTGTCTTAGGTAACTGAAGAGCCATACATTTCTTTGTGTTCCAATTAGTGTTTATAAATCAGTAAGGAAAAAAGACAAAAAAGGAACAAAACAAAAATCCACGAAAAGAAAAACCTAACCCAACATGGAAAAGGACTCAAACTGGAGGGGGTCTGTGTCAGGCGGGCGGAGAGTCAGGGATGAGGGTCGTAATACCCGCACGTGGAAAATTAGCTGAAAGGACCCAAATAGCGAGGAAGTCAAATACCAAACCGAAGACAGAGGTATATTTACCTTCTTGGGGGCCAATACAGCCCTCTCTCTAATGGAGACCTGATATGGTGTTGGTCGTAGGCAGTGGTCAGGAGTGTGTGCGCCCTCTATAGGTGAAAATGAGACTGAATGGGAACCCCCATTTATATGGAATCTGGTGCTTCTGAAGAATAGCCAAGCATGGCTTCAACGAGCGCCTTTTAGCTATGGTAGAAGGGGCTATATCAGTGTAGAGCTGGTACACGTGTCCTTGAAAGCTGAGTGGGGCTGAGAGTGCTTTTTCTCTAGCCAGTTGAAGCAGCTCTTCCTTCGTACAATAATAATGTAGCCGTACAATGATGTCTCTGGGGGGACCCTCTTGTTTCTTCCAAGTAAGCGCTCTGTGCACTCGTTCCATTTCTAAATGGTCCACAGGGATGTCCGGCCCAAGCTCCTGAAACAGCGCTAGAGTGGTAGCGAATAGATCAGTGACATGTTCCGGGATTCCTCTAATCCTCAAGTTGTACCGTCGGGATCTGTTTTCAGCATCCTCAATTTTAGATAGGAGAGTGGCATTATCCTCTTTAAGTGTGGAGATGTCTCTGTGCAGGGTAATGATTTCATCAGTTAAGTCCTCATACTTATCCTCTAGGACGGATGTGCGCTGCCCAATTTCTTTGATCTCCTTCAGGAGGCGGTCGGTAATCTGCTTATATGTGGTATGAAGGGCCCGTTGTAGCATCGCCTCAAATTGCTTCAGGAGAGCTGAGTGGGGCTGCAGGCATGTATAGGCATCTATGGCCTGGCGTTCCTCATCCATGTCGCTATCTGAGGCCGATTGCGTGGCGGGCGAAGCTGCCCGGGAAGGGACAGCGGTGGCCATCTTGGATGCGGCCTTGGCCAGGGCATCTACGATCGTGTTACCTGGCTTAGCTCGCTCGTTCCGCTTCCCAGGGTTCGACATGATGGGAGGCTGTGGTGGGGGAAGATGCGTCCTCTATTTGTAGATCTGTGAAGAGCGAAAGCTCCTTGCTGATGGGTTTATTGCCCGAGGGAGTTGCAGAGCCGACTTAGAACACGTCCGCCATCGGCAATCTCGCGAATGCGCCCCACATTTTTTACTATGCACAATCACAATATGCTCAGCTGCATACAGAAAAAGACAAAGACACGTAACAAACGAGCAGCATTAATTCTTTGCATAAATGCATGTGTATGTTTTTTTTGTGTGGGGCTTTATTAATTTTAAGAGAGACAAAATAACACTGTGGCTGCTGCACTCATGCAACCATTTTTTATGTGCCATTTAACCCATTTACTGGAGCTTTTATGTTTTGGTCCATTTGGTAAAGCTACATTTTTTTTTGTGCATGAGAAAACATTCACTGTGTTTATTTGGCACCATAGAGTGGCTTTAGTGAAGCTGTAATGTTGCATGATTTTCCTTCATGATTTTTACAAAGTCTTAATAAAAAACATTGTTTACACTACTGTATTAAAAAAACAGCATGTTATCTCCATAACTAATGCAATTTACACTTAAAATAAGACACACCATTCCAACGTTGCTAGTTAGTATTAACTGAATAAATAAGTCACTCAGGCTCAATTCACTATGCCTAAATTATTGTATTTTTCCACAACTATTATTTTCAATAGTGAGAGTCGATAAGTTACAAATAAAAGTCACAAATTACAACTATTATCTTAATAACATTTGCATTATAGCTTAGTGAATTGCACCACAAGTTAGGTATTGACAAAACACATTTTTACATGTTGTGTTTACAAACAAGATTTTACCTTTCATCTTGCTGTGTATATCAGTGAATACTAATAGATCCTTGATGTGTGTAAATAAGCATAATATTTTGTGTCTTATACAACATATATATTCTGTGATCAGATGTGTAACCTATTTAACAATTCCTTTTATTCTGATGACAATATGCACAGTCAATCTGTCCCAGTCATCTTCCCTTTAATCTTGTTACACATGTATATTGCAAAGACATTTAAAGGAAACCTTTAAAGTGCATGGCACATCTTTCCAAGCTACAGTAGGATGTACATATTTTATGCATGCACCAACATTTTAGATTGACATTCGAAAAAGTATGCATTTAAAAATCATTTATTCCATAATTGTATGTGGTATAGTATAATAATGCTTTTCATTATTCTTATGTGCTTCAAAAAAATATTTGTTTGTATACTTCTGTATCATACAGTCATCCTCATGCCTTAGTAGTTTTTTTTTTTTTTGTTTATTTATTTTACATTTTAATGTGCAACACTTTAACAGGACAATAATGGGATACAGAGGTAGTACCATGAGAGCATGATCAAAGTAAAAAGAATACAATATCGTACCATAATATGAATTACACAGTTTTCCACAGTCCATAGGATTCTATATATAAAGTACAGTGCCCGAGCATGTTAATATACCCTTCAGTAAACCAGACTGTGTTCCCAGGAAAATGTCCCATAGTAGGGAGATAGTGCCAGAAAACATAGAAAACAAGAAGTAAGTAAAGATGCCAAGAAGTGAGAAGAGGAGGGAACCACATAACGAAACGAAGAGAGGAAGAAAAGAGAAGGAGTCGGTCGCTAAATGATCTGCTGAAAGTTACTAATTTGTGTAATCCCAGGGTTTCAAAGGTCAAGCAATGAACTATATCATTCAGTGGTGCAGAAGTGCATCCAAATGCTCCAGATTTTGCAGAATTGTTCATGCTGCAAAACTCAATGGTACGTTCTACCATACCACAAATAAATTGCATTTCAGTCACCCATTCTTGTGTACATAGAGGGGTGGTTGACTTGACTTACAGTGCTTTGATATTACCGTCATGGCTGCTACAAGGAAGGACATTCAAATTCTCTTCTTAGCTGAAGAAACAGGCTCAAGCAACATAGATAAGAGAGATAGTTGTGGATATCTGTAAATGGTCATAGAGAGAAGTAGATCATAAACGCAAATATGGCCATCCAGAAAGGAAGGATAGCTTGACACTTCCACCACCCGTCGTGCTGGAGCATGCTGAGCAATGCCATCAAAAGTCCAACACAGCGGGATACATAGCATGGAGTCTGGTTGGACAGTAATACCTGTGTAATTCCGCCAGCCGGAGGGTGAAAGGGATCTTCTGCTTTTTGACCCCTCCAAAGGTTTTATAGTCAGGTATTTGACTATGAGCATGTGTCTATTATAAATATTATATAGCATCTGTGGAATAGTTAAAGAGAATTGTTCACTTGATGTAAATTGATTTTTTTCATTATTGTATATAATATTATGTTTATTATATAGCATTATTATATTATTGTGCTGTTACATCTATTGTATTAAAATATGCAATCCATAGTCATTGTTAATATTCATATAATTGTGAAGTGAGAATTTACATAGTTAACTTTCCTTAAGCCATGTATTATGAACAGTATAGTTGGTTTATATACTGCCATCTTGTGGTCATTTTGGTTATTGCACCATCTTTTTTGTATTCCCTCCCATTGTATGATGTATTTTCCCTTTCTTCTTGCATTGACTTTATGGTATCAAAATGGCTGCCTGTCTCATGGCCACATGTTAATATGCTCACATTGCGGAAACATTACCATCTTTGACCTTCAAATACCGCCTATATAGGCATCTGCTATATTCTGATGTCTGCTGTAACCTGCTGCATTCAATAAAGATCTTCGTGGATGGAAAGGTATTTGGTGAGTTCAGCTATCTGATAAAGACTGTCCAAGGTGATTATATCTGCTTATACAGGCCAGGCATAGAGGTCTCAGCAAGGGATAGATCAATAATTCAACGGTGGGAGTCAGAATAATTATGTTATGTTTATTATATAGCATATGTGGAATCCCCCAATAGTTGAAGAGACTTGTTCACTTGATGAAAATTGATGTGTTTAACTTACTTATATTCCACATGAGGCTCGAGTGAAAGCTTGTACATAGGGTCAGGCCACATCTCCAACTCCATTCAGGGTAGATTCAGGGCTGAGAGAAAGGTCTCTAAATATGCAGAAGTTCTCAGAACGTGATTCCTGCTATTTCTTCTTACTGAAAGACAGAAAAGGCATCTCCATCTATACAAGTTACACACTTCCTGCAGGGCTTTAGGTAAAGTGTGCAACACCCCCATTTATCTAAAGTGTGTCCTGAAAGATTAGGGAACAGAGCTTTGGACATGATTTCTTCTCTAACAAAGAAGTAATGGATCCTACATAGAACATCACTCGGACATGGAAAATTCACTCTGCAGGAGCCTGGTGTTCTATGTACCCTGGTCATGTCAATGTGGTCTGTAACTGACTTGTTAAAGAGGGTATTGACGATCCCTAATACTGAAGCTCCCAGGTCATCCGCAACCATTGTTTCAGGGATTCCAAGGATGCAGATGTTATTCCACCTACTCCAGTCTTCTTGATCATCTAGCTGGGTCCACAGCAACTAAATAGAGGAATGTTGTTGTTTGGCAGTTGGGGAGCTCCAACAAGTGGCCCAAGTTACAGAGGGGAGGGCCGTTTCAATAACATCCAGCCATTGATGGAATGTTTGTAGGCCTTACTTCAGCTCTGCCTGCTTATGGGTTTATTTCAGTTTATGAAAGATGGCCTCTATGTCCCCTGGGGTCAGCAGTAAGGCAAAGTATTTGCAGAAAGTGGTAGGGATGTTGGCACCATCCCTCTCAGCGTCACTGGAATCCGGTGTGTCTCTGCTTGTGTGTGTGTGGAACACAGTGATTTTTGAGGGGAGCTGGGAGAAACAGCTCCACTCTTATCTCATCCTGGCACGATCTTTGTTCTCCATTGCATGGATATGGATTGACCTGTCATAGGGAAAAATGCCTCAATGTTTTCTAGCAGAAGAGACCCTTGAGTCTTGTGAGCAGGATCTACACTTGTTATTTCATCCCATTGTGTCTGTGTAGCAGTAATAAAGTGATGCTTTAGCCTCAGGTCAGTGTCGGAGCTTTAGAGAGCACGTCCACACACGGCCATTGCCGAGCCATACCCCGAGTAGTATGCCTTAGTACTTATTTCGACAAACATGCATTAAAGTGTATATAAACTCCAAAACAAAAATGCAATGTGTATTGCAGCTTACCATTCTTTAGATGTTGTATACTGTATTTATAGAGAAGCATCATTGTCACCCTGAGACAGGACTACAGAAACCTCCCCATCTCCTCTTCTCTAAAACATAGAGAAAGGATGTTCTGTAGTTCTCTGAAATAGCTGGGATCAATAATGCAGTACAGGTAGAGAGCACAAGAAGTTATTAGCTGACAAGAATACTTACCAGATCAACAGGTTTTTTTTTTTTTTGCACTTTTCAACTAGATAAAATAAGAGAAGTTCATTATTAGGATTTATATAATCTTTAGGCTGGAATTACATTTGCTGACATCTACGTCACCACACTCATAGTTTATACAGCGCCTTCCCTCTACTCTAATAGGAACATAACTCATAAAATTAATTTACCAAGCCTGCAGTTCCTTCTTTTCCTCCTCTTTCTAAAGGATAATGAATGAGCAGTTTGCTTATCTTGCTGCGGCAATCCCTGGCAGTCCAACCATTCAGCTTGTCAGTACCCCAGATAGCAAGGATAACTTGCCACAAACTTGTGGCGGAGTTAAATTGTAATTCTTGCTGTATTTCTTGCAGAACACTTGCAGCACAAGTTCTAGTTGACACTTTTTGAATTTGTAGCAAATTTGCTTGACTACAGCAAGAGTCCTGCAGGTCTTAGCAAGAGCTCTGTAAGTGTACAGCACTTTTACAAAGCATGTTGATCTGGAGACTTGCAATGCAGACTTGCTGTAATTGTGCAACACAATTGTGAAGCTTGACAAGTTTGCAACAGTTTAGGAAATCATTTTCAAACTTGCAGCTCAATTGCTTGCTTGCTATCTGGGACTCTTGGGTACTGTCCTCACTAAATTCGTCTAATTTGGAGTTTGGCAGGGGAGACCTCACTGCTGGTCTTTGGTGAGTTTTGTTTCTTAGGCTTGGCAATGCCAAGAAGCAAATAGTGGCGCCAAATGTTGCCTCCTGCCAGTATCTTTGGGCGTCTGTGGCTGCTGGTGCATGTTGACAGTGGACTGTACACAATGCGTTCTACCAGAATGTGATGCTTATTAGGTACTAAGGCTGCACATCTGTGCTTGCGTGTCAGTCAGGTAACAAATACATGCCTCTGAGGGGGTGCAGCTGGTGCTGAAGGCAAATTTTATTGCCACAGTGGCAGGTCATGGCAGACCTGCTCCCTTATCCTGGGGGGAACTAACTTGCTGCCCCCCCTCTTCAGCTCCTGCCATTCTTCTGCCTTCTCCCTACTGCCCGGTATATTTGGCTCCCTTACATAATAACACAAGTGTAATTTTTTCTATAGGGCACTGGGTGCCATGCTTACTCTCATTTTCATAATGCCCTCTGATAAGCTAACCCTTGCTAAAGAGCAGCACTCTCAAGGTAGGCAGCTGTTAGTACCATTTCTAACTTTTTCTTTTAAAAAAGAGAATTTCTCCTAATTTTTTAACTCTCGGCTACGTGTAATTTTTTTTACTGTAGGCCATCCAGATCAACCTATAAATCTTCTTGACAGGGCAGATCTCCACCCGTAAGAGAAAATTGCTTCATTGAGGCAACTAGAGATAAAACTGCACAATTTACAGGTAGCTTCACTGATGAAGCAAATGTTTCAAGGCAGACTAAAAAAGTTAACTGTAAACAAACAAGACTGTGCACAGGCAGTTAGGCAGCTGCTACTATGGGAAGATCCAGCCATGGAACCTGAAAAAAATAGATGTACTTCAAACACATGAAACAAAGGTCTGTAGCTTTCCATTCATCTATGAAATCAAAGAAATCATCTCCGATTAATGGAGTTAAGTAGTTAGAAAACCTTTATACTAGGGATGCACCGATACCTGTTTTTCGGTTTCGAGTGCGAGTACCGATACTTATATTTAGGCACTCGTCAATACAGAGTACCGATACCGGTACTTCCGGTAGTATAGAGCCGTCTTCCCAGGCAATCAGGAAGCCAGAAAGGCTTCTTGATTGCCCGGGAAGCCGACTCCATTCTATTTGGCCGGCTGGATGCTGATTGGCTGGGAAGCCGGCTTCCTAGCCAATCGGCATCGAGGCCGGCCAAACAGATCTGGCAATATGGTGACGCGACCCGGCACCCAATTCCCCTCACATAGATCCGCAGCCACATTCATTAATGTACCAGTCCCTCAGCCAGCGCTCTCCAAGTGGGCAGACACCGCTCTCCAAGTTCTCCCCACGTACAGTACCCACATGATCGGTGTGCAGCCTGCTACTGCGCATGCGCATACTGCTACTGCGCATGCGCATACTGCCCAGCGCTCTCATTCAGAATTCCTGTGCATGCACAGTAGCAGGCTGAGCGCCGATCACGTGAGCGCTGTGCAGTGTGCACACAGGAGACCTTTGTGCACAGGAAAAGCAGGTGATCTTTGCTTTTATGGGTCTAATGACCTGATGTTCTTTAAAGCTGTTGTAAGGGCAAAACTGCCAAGAAATCTTCTCTTTTCAAAGCGGGATCTTTTGTTCTGGATTTTCTGTCTATGGAGGTTTCAAGGAAGATAAGTCAATATGGAACCGACAAAACAGCCTTTCTGGTCACGGTCACATCTGCCGGAAGGGTTTTAGAAATAGCAGAATTTGGGTTTAAAGAGCCCTTTAGGACCATCCTTGCAGATAGGGTTCCTCTAGTTTCATCCCTAAAGTTGCTTCCAATTTTCACTTCAAACAGGAAACAGTTCTAAAAACATTCTTCTCAGATGTTGATCAGCAAGTTAGTAATATTGGTGTAGGAAAGACTGTGTCTCAGCTGCAGTGCTCAGCTTCCTGAACAACAGCTAATCAGGTGTCACAGGAGATGATCTGCAAGGTAACCACATGGTCCTCAATCCACATGCTTGTGTCACATTACTGTATAGAAGCAGTTGCCTTAACTATTGTTGATTTTGGGAAGAAGATTATTGTCTCCACCTCTAACTCTGATTAAACATAGCATTTTCCCCCTTTGTGTTTGTGAGTATTTTCCAAGAGCTAGCTGACATGGAGCTGTCAGGAAAACTGGAAAATTCTACTACTTACAGCAATTTTCCTTTACTGACTAGCTAGTTAAATAATGGCAGGTTCAGGAAATGCTCAGATTTATGAGTTATGGTCCTATCAGAGTAGAGAAAATATGGAGTCTAACCCATTAGTGTACTGCCATGGAGCTAGTCAGGAAAGAAAAATTGCAATAAGAATGAAATAAGTTTTTCTGTTTTGCTCAGTTCCTGTAAATTGTGTTAGTGCGTATTGTGTTTAAGAAACCCGATAGTTTTGAATAGACTGCTAGAGCACAGAAACAGACCAAAAATGAATATGAAGCACAAACCACAATGTATGGTAGTGCATTGTCATGTGTTCTAATGCACTGCAACACCTGTGCGTCAGACTGTGTTGTCCTAATGCATTGGGGTGCCATTCCAAATTAACTGGGTGCCATTTCAATGGGGGTGCCATTCCAATAGTACTGCAACATGCTAATGCACATTCAGTTATCACATCGCTACCGCAATGCACGCTTTCTCAAAGTTGTGTTTCATCCCTTTAAGTACAACTAAAGGCTCCTGTATGACAGTCTAAACAAGTCACCCGGCTTGTGAAGAAGCAGTGACAATGCTAATAGCCATACCTCTGCAATGTTTTTTCATTCCACTGTAGTGCAAGTAGAAAACACTCCATGTTGCAACTGACAGCTCCAGTCCCTTTGCTTACATTCAGCCAGGAGCTGTCTGTCATCACTGACCAAATATGGTCATGGTCAATGACATCTCCCAGCTTGTTTACAAGCCAGCTGGTAGCTGGATAATAGATGCTAAGACACCAGCTGCTCTCGGTTTCCTAACAGCCAATGACTCAGCAGTAATGGTAGTGGTATTGATATCACCAATAAATTAAGGACTTCCTACTGCAGGAGCAGAAGGATGTACAGGCTGAGGAACCTGAGCTTTTAAAGTGATTTGCTAGTTTACCATTTTTGTTTATTCAACTCTCAAATGACAGGTTGCAAAACAAATCTGTAATTCTAAATTCAGTAAGGGTTTGCTAAATTACAATAGTTTTGTATTGAAGCTTAAAGGAAAACTATGGGGTTAAGGCTTTTCCCCATAGTTCTCCTTAGGGTAACGGGAGGACACAAACTAGCGTCCTCCCGTCACCCTAGGCTCAGTATACCGTGAGCTGTAGCTCGCGGTATACTGAGACGCCGCAGCTGAAGCGGATCCCCACAATTGTGCCGGCATCCGCCCAGCTGCATGACTGACAGCTGGCTCTGCCTATCTAGAGGCAGAGCCAGCTGTACCCGCCCCCTCCCCTGTCCGTTCCGCCAGTCAGCGCTGGCGGATCGGAGCGGGGAGGGGGGGATCCAGCCCCTCCCCTGCCACGGCTCTCTGCCATGACAGGATCAAGAGGTGAGCGAACGCCAGTATGTGTTCGCTCACCTCCCGATCTACTGAGCCGACCTGTGACAGTCTCATTGTCACAGAACTATGAGGTGAGTGAAAAGCACTCACCTCATAGTTCTCCTTTAACAGACTTACCATGAGAGAAAGCTGGAAACTGGTAATGTGTAGCTGCCCTTCTGAAAAGGTTAGTTGCCTGACTGGTCTGGAATAATTACTTCTGAGTGACAGACCCAGAACAACACAATTAAATTCAGAGAATTGTTGAAGCTCCTTATCTACATACTTATTACTGGTCAGTGTTTCAGAAAGTATGACACCCAGGTAACTATCATTTACAGAAGAGGGCATCCTAACATGTATCTTTTGACAGGTTTCCTATAAAGTGTATCTAAACCTAAGAAAACAAATGTCATATATTGTAGCTTAACAATCCTTAGCTGTGGTGGCTTCCTGATTTAGGGTGACAGCACTCACTCTACACTGTACATTATATACTGTATTTTTTGTTGTCCATGTCCTTTTATACCACCTTAAATTGGATGTGTTACATATGAAGCAACATCATATGTACATCATATAGAGTATATAAAGCACAGTTTAAATAGTAATGAACAAAATATATCTTGACCATTTTAGAACATTTTAAGTATTTTGTAACAGTCAAAACGCCAAACTTATTTTTATTTTTATTAACTGTAGTTCACTTTAATAACCATTTCCTCTTATATTTCTTCTTTCAGCAGAATTGTTTTATTTTTGCTAGCTAAAGATCCCTTCATGTATTGAAGCAACATTTCCTCCATCTAACTATTTATTTTATTTTAATTACTCATATCATTAGCAAACTCAACATCTCATTTAGTCAAAGAGTAAGAGTAGAAAAATCATAAGATTAAAAAGAAACGCTTATCAATCTCCTTACATTAATTGCATGTTATGTAACTGGAATATATTATAGAAATTGGTTTAATTGTCTATTTGTTGGACAATCTATAAATGTCAACATATTTATTTTTATACAAGCCATCGTGACCAGGTGTTCTTTATGAAAGGATACATTCCAACCAGAAAACTGTTAAGGAATATTAATATGCCAAATTAATAAGCATGTCATTTCCTGCTACATCAGAAAACCTTCCCCACTTCCTCTGTAACTAGTTTGAAGCATCTGAATTGTTTTGCTTAGAAAAACTCATAGACACTGAAACTCTGTTAACATTTCCACATAAAAGGAAGCTTCTTTTTTTTCCATTATGCACCACCAAAACTATTAACAACTAGGGACATGGCCACACAAACACAAAAAAAAACCTGTAATTGTACATTATCTTTCTATTTAAAACTGTAGCTGTTATAATGTCTTAAATCTGTCAAGAAAATTAAATGTAATATGGCGACTTGAAGGGGTTCCATTCACAGTTGGTGTATGGAATGCCCCAAGAAATGTCACTTCCTGCTTCTGTGATTGGGGGACTGATTTTCCCACTAAGAGCAACAGATGCGACAGATCTGTAACTTGCTATTAGCTTGTAGTCTCTCCTTCCTTGCTACAGCATGCTTTGTTCCAGGACTGGGAGGTGCTGTTTTTTTTAGCACCTACAGGATATGTCCCTGCTTAGCCTGTCATTCAAGTTCACTACTTAGCTGTGCTTAAAGCAACACCTGTGCCTAACCATTAGGTTAATTTGCTAGCCTCAGTTCATGTTATTTTCTGCATTCCTGTTACTCCGTTTACTGCTGCCAGCCCTGATCTTTTGCCTGTCTCTCTTTCTGATATTACCCATCAACTATATACCATGCTCTGGTTCTATTCCTGTTCAGCTGCCATCTGCACCGGTGTGTTTGAGGGCCAAAACCTGTATTGTGTATTTATCTCACTATGTTGCTGCTTTCTGGCAGTTTTCACCTTAGTTGACCTTTCAGTCGTCTTGATTGGCTGCCATTAAATCATCCAGATTTTGATTTGATTGATTCACTGTACAATATTCTTTTACAATTTGACAATGGATAATTCATTTGATTTTATGGCTTGAGTGAGACATTCAACTCATTTAAAACATTAGTGTTCACCTTTACCATTATGCTATTAATAATCTCCTTCAACATTGTTAGAAGAGACCAGGGATACAGTTTAAGCCAAACTGAAAAACTATTGTACACCAGAGAACCATGTCCAGATAACACTGCAAGGTCAGTGATGGTCGCCTTTTCTTGCAAGGAATTCATTTTTAAATTGTTGACACACAAACAAGGAGATGTTTAGGTCTATGTTTTTTTAGGGTAGCCAGGTTGCATTGCCATAAACATAGATTAAATCTAAAAATAAAAAATACGGTTAGAAAACTACTACCTCAGCTTTCAGAACTTCTATCTGCCACTTTATTTATCCCTTATCTTGTTTATTTTTTTATTTTTTCCTGAATTTAATAGCAGCTGTGGGAATGTGGGGGTTAAACATCTGTTTTGGTGCACAGAACTGTACCAGACAAGTATGTGGTAATATGCTGCAAACAAAGAGCAACTATAGTGTCAGCAGCAAAAGCCCTGTTGTGAAAGGGTGGCCAGCGTATGCTCTTAGGTTTTTCCCCTGCAGCTATGCCTACAGTGCATTGAATACAGCCATCACCTGAAATGTGGCAAAAAGTTTGTTTGCACTGCATCCTCAGAGTGGGCCATTTTGGACTCACTCTTAGATGGTAGCAATAGATCCCCTAAGATTTTACTCTTGTACCTGGGCAGAGTAAAAAGAAAAATGGTTTGTCAACCACTACCTGCTGCAGAAGTAGGATAGGAACAGTGGCACACAATGAAAGAGAAAGACACAAGTAAATGTGCAAGAAGCACAGCAGAGGATATACCGAAGAGAGTAGCCAAGCAAGGACTCAGGAGACAGTGACACACTGGAAAGGTGAGTAGCTAGAGGTACACTTAAGAGCATGAAGGTATAAAATACAAAAGAAAGTCAGAAATGTACATGGCATATGCATACAAAGAGAAGCCGGATAACAGAAGATAAAATGCAAGGTGTAGGACATAGAGGTAAATGCACACAGGGAGTTCCACTTTAGAAGTAAGCACAAAGCTGCAAGGAAAGAGTGGAGCTTAGAAGTGAAGTGGTAAATGCGTAGCAAGGTGGATACACTGGAAAGGTAAGTAACAGACCACTAGAGAGTTAGCCAGAAGTACAAAGAATGGTAGGTAGAAGAAAGCAGACCCACAATGGCTGGAGTGAGAAAACACAGAAGTAGTTAGGCAAGGAACGCACTATAGAGAGACTCACAGCACACCGGTGAAGCAAAGGGAAATCTTTTGCAAAATACAAAAGGTACACACTGGAATACTATAGTAGGGGCGCAAAGAGCAAAGCAGGAGATAACGCCAAACAGGGATACCAGCTGGTACAGGGAAGCCAAAGGCACAAGGATCCAATCGTAACTGTAAGGGAATAAGATCCCAGGGATGGTTAGAGACACAAGGGGTACGGAATAAGGCATAAGACTTGTTGCTCCCACAAAGAGCAACAAGTGAGGACGTTCTAAATAGGGCAGGAGGAGAGTAGATTGGCTGCAGCCTTGTGAGACACCATAGGCTGACAGCCCAGAGCCAGGGAGCAAAGCAAAAATCTGGCACGGATTTCCAGATATTGTGACACTTTTTTTGTTAGAGAGTACCCAAATTTCTCTGCCCTTCAAAGTGCCACATTTTGGGCCCACTCTGGGGTGGCTGCAGTAGATCTCCTGAATTTTCTCTTTTATCTGGGAGGAATTAAATATCCCATTTGAAGCCACCCTAAATTTCCTTCACATCATCACCAGCACCTACAACCCTCCTACACCCCACTGCCAGCACTCCAACGCTCTCCTTTCTCCCCACTGCCTCTACCCCAACTCTCCAACCCATGACAAAAACCCAACCTACATTCTCCTTCTCCTCCGCCCCAATTGTAACTTCTGCAGCACCACTACAAAGGTCAGTGGTTCAGCCTGCTGTAGTAGGGGTGTAGGAGCAGCACAATAAAAAGAGGAGCTGCTCTGCACCCTTGAGGAAAAGAATGCATGAACAAAACTGTAAAAAAAAGTGACTGATCTGCACCCTTGGGGAAGAGGAGAAGGAGAAAAAGGTTGCATTAATAGCACAATAAAACAGGGGTTAAAGGCATTTTACCAATAGGATATGTCTAAATATAATGCATTTTAAAAGCAGACACTAACCTGTGAAGTAGTTCTCAGAGTTTTACCCAATGTTTTAAGTCAAGCAATGGTGGATTTATCAAATTTCCCTCCATAGGAAACTGAAGCAGTCCCAATGAAGAGCTCTTGGACATGTTTTCAAAAAGGAGATGGGAAGCAATGTCATCACATATCATGTTTTTACTCAATCTCATGAGCTCTCTGGTGATCTTGTGGGATTTTGGGCAGAGGTGTGAGAGAGCTAGGCAATTTTATCTTACTGACAGACACACCCCCTTCACAAGCACCAGCAGACTTGTTTATTTTATTTTACTTTTTAACAGCAATGGAAGAGGAGAGAAAAAACATCCATCCCCTGATCACACAGCCAGATCACAGGAGGGATGAGTCACCTGCAGCCTCTGACAAGGTTCTGCAGTGTTGTATATGAGTTCTCTACTTTTGCATTGCCTGTCCCCTCCTGCTGCCTCTCTCCTGCTCAGCTCCTGCTAGAGAGAAGCACTCTGCTCTACTGTGTTATGTTCTGTTCAGGGCCCATTTGCCTATGAAAGAGGCAATCAACATGCAATTGTATGTGAAATTATTACATGTGGTTTGGGCAAGATCACTGTTAGTGAATGCATGTACCCTGTGTTCGCCTATGAAAGAGGCAATCCACATGTCTGTATGAGCACAGTAATCCACTGTATGAGCACATACAGTAATCAAATGTAATCCACTGTATGAGCACAGTAATCCCTCTTACATAGCTACATCATGTCTAGCTATGCTAATATACATTATTCAAGGTAGTGATCACTGTGAAGGTTCAGGAGAGAGAGCAGCATTTGGCTTCAGACTACCTGTATTTGACTGCCTGGTGCAACAACAGAGGTTTGAATTCACAAAGAAATTGCTGTTAAACACATTTTGTGTTTTAATTTCCCTTAATTTGTGTCCTTTGGAATGTCACTTCACTTTTTGGTACACCACAGGTTGTGATGGACAGCCACAGAATGATTTGCTTATCTAACACAGCCTTGGGGGTGTTCCTGGTGAAGGTTTCTTCACACCTTGTGAAGAAGGTTAGTTCACATGCTTTCCCTGGTCTAGTACAATAAATGTTGGGAAATGTAGTTTGAGATTTTGCTTATCTGTAGTGCTGGCAAAGAACAGCTCCAGACCACACAGTAAGGTAAAGAAGCACCCCCCACCTCTTTTCAAGCTTGGCTTCTCCATTTTTACATAAAAATGGAGAAGCCAAGCTTGAATGGGGGGCGGGGGGGGTGAGACATCTATTGTCTGCCACATACAATGCTGTTTTAACACCTCCTAGCTCCAATAATGCAAATGCAATCAACACCTGGTTGCGATTGACAGATTATGTGGATTGGAGCAACATTCACCATATTTATTCCCAGTGAATTTTTGTACAAGTCATTCTGAATTGAGGAAGCTGGTTGGATGGCCAGTGAAACATCTTCAAGAAAAATACAGCAAACCCAGTTGCCTTGACTTATTTTTATTACAGATAAGGTATCCTATTAATTGCAGATGGCCAAGACAAGAACAATTTGTGCAAACTCTCTTTTGTCTCTAACAGCTTCAAAGCATTCTGTTAATCAGATATGCAATAAGGTTGCCACCCTGTTAAAGGAGAACTATGGGGTTAAGTCTTTTCGCCATAGTTCTCCTTAGGGTAACGGGAGGACATAAACTAGCGTCCTCCCGTCACCCTAGGCTCAGTATACTGCGAGCTGTAGCTCGCGGTATACTGAGACGCCGCAGTATACAGCGAGCTGCTGCTCGCGGTATACTGAGGCGCCGCAGCTGGAGCAGATCCTGACAATTGTGCCGGGATCCGCCCAGCTACATGACTGACTACTGGCTCTGCCTATCTAAAGGCAGAGCCAGCTGTACCCGCCCCCTCCCCCATCCGTTCCGCCAGTCAGCGCTGGCAGATCGGAGCGGGGAGGGCGGAATCCAGCAGGATCGAGAGGTGAGCGAACGCCGGTATGTGTTCACTCACCTCCCGATCTACTGAGCCGACCTGTGACAGTCTCATTGTCACAGGTCGGCTAGAACTATGAGGTGAGTGGAAAACACTCACCTCATAGTTCTCCTTTAATGAAGCATATTGTGACCTGGGGTTAACCTACAAACAGCTGCACATTTCTAATTTTCCTTCTAGATTTTGGGTACAGTAAAGTCATTAAAGACACGCATAGAATGGGGTTGGATGCTGTAACAAAGGGCAGTTAAAAAATATCCAATCCCCAGAGGACTATTCTAACTTGATTACATTAGTACTTAGAGGCCTCCAATCTGTGCCACTCCATGTAAGTTTATGGAAGCAAACCCTATATCAATCCAAACTCTGGAGAAAAAAATATGATCTTCATCTTTAGGATTGCAAGTATGGGTAACTGGTCATTATATAGGTATACTCTAAAAGCACTTATTTATGTTTGACTGTATATCCCACTGTCTGTGCATGTTTGATTCTATTTTTGTGTTTGCTAGTTAAATAGCTTGTTGGTTCACTGTATTTAACCTGTATCATGATAAACCAATACATTTTCTGTTGTTGCGTTGAGCTAAAATAAAACCTTATATAGCAAATCATATCTTAATCTATTAATTTGGATAACTTCCATGACCAGAAAGTTGGCATCATGGCTACCACATGAGCAAACAGCAACAATGTCTGTAAATTTTGAATTCCAGTATGATGGTCAGCTGTCATATCTACAAAGGTCTACAACTCTCAGAGGAATTGCATTATTATGCTTTAACAATACAAGGATTGCTGCTGGATGACCACAGACATGTCAGAATGTAAAGTTAGCACTCAATCATCTAAGCATTTAGTCACAAATTTTTGCAAATATATTCCACAACACAACAATGCAGTGATTGATTGATTAAAATGGGCATTGATTCTCTAATTATGCTCCTGAGGGTAAGGAACTTCCATTTTCCTTTATTTATATTCCTTTTCAATCCACTTGTCATACTTTAATGTTATTTCCCTGTACAATTTGTGTAAATTGCTTGGAACAATGTTTGTAGTATGTGACTAACAAAATAGGGAATGATATTCATACATTCATTACTTGTTTAAAAAAGGTGTCAAATTGCTTAATTAGGTGTCTGATACAGTAATTAGGTGTCAGGTATCTTGATTAGCTTTCCATTGAAATGAACCAGCAAATATTTGAACCTCCATAGAGAATGCAATATATGGTATAGCCAGTTTATCATAAAAATCAAGGCAAAGGCATAGAGCATGCACAGAAGAAAAGTGATTTTTAAAGACAAATATTTCTGTAAGTTACAGATGGAAGCTACACACATAGACTTAAAGTGACATTAAACCCTCAGATTTTTTAACATAAACCAATACTGTAATGTGTGCCTTACTGTAATCCATGGTTGTTTCCCTTCTCTTTGCTGCTCTTCCTTTTAAATCCTTTTCTCTTCTCATGCTGGGGGAGAACTTCCCTTTGCAGCTGAGTGCCTCTTCCTGTAGTGCTGGCTACCCAACTACCCATTACTCAACTACCCATTAATGGCACCAAAGTGATATAAAACAGACAGCCATGGATCACAATTTGGACAATTATGTCACCCAGAATTCCCGGCAGGTGTAGTTTTAAGTAGGGATGCACAGATACTTTTCGAGTACCAGTGCCGATACTTGGCATTTTCATGAGAACTACCAGGGTTGCAGCGGTTGCAGCTGGGACCTGGCTCTGGAACTCCACCACTGTCCTGAAATCATTAGTCTGTATTGTTTTAGAAAAAATGTCACATGATAATAAACAAAAATGTATCAGTACTCGTACTTGTTAGTACTCGGCAAGTACCAGTACTCGTACTCGCAAAACTGGTATCTGTGCATCCCTTTATTTATATTTATAAAAACAAAATCGTACATTAAAACAGAGATGTACAAATCCCAGGAGCTCAGTGTGCTCCTTACAAATGACAGCTGCCTCCTAATTTTTGCATTTTTCTCTAGTCTAGTCTAGTCTTGGAGCTCAAAAGTATTGGTACATGTACTCGTACTTGTACCGAGTACTGTACTTGGTATCTGTGCAACCCTAGTTTTAAGAAAAACCCCTGTTCTCGGTTTCCTGTTTTTCCTTTTTTTTTCCTTAATAGATGTACAGTTTCAGTCAGAGATAAGAGTCCTAGCCTTTTACAATCCCAATTCCCAAAAAGTTGGTATGCTGCGTAAAATCTACATAAAAACAGAATGCACTGATTTGCAAATCTCATAAACCCATATTTTGTTCACAATAGAAAATAAAAACATATGAAAAATTTAAATGTACCATTTAAAAAAAATAAGTGACAGCAACACATCTCGAAAAAATTGGGAAAGGGCCATGTTTACCATGGTATAGTATCCACTCTTCTTTTAACAACACTTTGTAAACATCTGGGAACTGAGGAGACCAGTTGCTGGAGTTTTGGGAGAAAAATGTTGACCAATTCTTGTCAATTCTAACTGCTCAATAGCCCTGGGTCTTCTGTGTTGTATTTTTCGTTTCAAGATGTGTCATATATTCAATTGACAGTCCAGTTAAGCACCCGGACTCTTCTACTGCGAAGCCATGCTGTTGTCATAGATACAGTATGCGGTTAAGCATTGTGATGCTAAAATATGCAAGGCCTTCCCTGAAAAAGATGTCATCTCGATAAGTTTGTGAGCTAGGTTGGAGAGACGCAAAGTTGAGCTTACTGAATGATTTCTTTTAAAAGCAAATGTTTGTCAGTATAGCAAGTGCAACCTTATTATTACCAATACATGTTTTTTTAACATGCTACACATGAGGAGCATTATGTTACTTTGAGTACTGGTGGAGAAAGATTGGATGTAAAGGGAGGAAGTACTGGGAGCAGACAAAAATAGAGTTCCGTTTCCTTAAAAGATGGAGGAATAAAGTGGAGAAAGGAGTTTGACTAACAAGCTTTCTGTGGCTCATCTGAAATAAGGTGGTCAAAAAGAGATGGTGAGTGCAGATATACAGTATGTTTTTTTAACATGGTGGAGTGTTGTTGGAAGCATGAGTTTTGTATCAGAATATCACGGTGATTGATAAACATGTGGAAGGAGAATTACACATGAATAAACAGTGGATTTTCACTAAAAGACGTTTCATTATATCACTTTTTGCTGGTTGCACAAATGGACACATCATCAATATTTATTGCATGCTAAATGTTGAAACATGGTAAGTTTAAGAGCCATGTATTAATGCATAACAGATATGATCACTATTCACATTGATTCACAACATGTAGTAAGATTTATTTATATTTAGTTAGTATTTGAAGAGCATTGCAATTTATCTGCAATTAACCTAAATAGTTGCAAAGTGTTCTTCCAGCTATTCCTTGTTAGTACCATTTACTTTGCCAGCTTTTTGTTACCCTGTTCCAACTTTTTTGAAACATGTTGCTGCCATCAATTTCCAAGTTACCTTATTTTTCTTATAATTGTACATTTTCTCAGTTTAAACATTTGATGTGTTCTATTTTCTATTGTGAATAAAATATGGTTTTATGAGATTTGAAAATCATTGCATTCTGTTGTTATGTAGATTTTACACAGTGTCCCAACTTTTTGGGAATTGGGGTTGTATTCAATAAAAAGCACATCATGACCAATAAAATGGTAAAAGTAATCACCAAAATTTTAGATCAACATTAAAAAGTATGGAATGTACTGCAAAAATGTTGGCATCTAGTATTAAATGATGTTTCCATTAGAAGAGATGTAAAGGAATACACATAAATTAACTGTATATAGATTAATTACATTGAGAAGATATATAGACCATATGCAGGGGGTGGGGCATGCCATTGCTGAAGTTTGTAAGGGGGAGTACACACCACTGGATGCTACCTGCTGACAAAGAGGTGGTGGGGGGTAGTTCTTTTATCCCACAGCTATAGCACACAAGGAGGGCCACAAGTTTAGTGCTCTATACAGCAGTATCACAAGAGGGTCAGGATATCTTTATCTTTTTCTGTTGTGGATATATGTGGGTGGTAGGTGTGCTCTCCTCTCCCATCGCTATATTTATAGCCACAGTTATAATTATATATCTGTGATTGGACTATAGCAAATATTGGGACGTTAAGATATTTAAACAACAAATGTGATCCATGGAGCTGCCCAGGCAGTAAAATGTGTTGTTGTGATTTTCACCATTGGGGTCCTCTACTGACAAAAATAGATCTGGATTTGCTCAATACTGATAAAGACTATTAGAAATACATAATTAAAGGATGCCCAGTCTATTGCATCTATCAATATAGACCATTGTTTCATGCATTATGGCAAACAATCACTATCATTTAAAAGGTAAACTGGAATTTTTTTAGTGGATTCAGACTATGTATAGTTACATTTAGTACTATTTTTTAGCAATATGCCTATAATAGTATGGGCCCATTGGTCTGGGGACCTGCTTGCTTGCACCCATTATGATTTAGCAGCCACTATCCAGTTTAAAAGTTACAAGATTTCAGATGTATTTATAATTGATATATGATTTCTTCATTAAGATATATATAAGATATATTAAGATATATTATATTTTTGATACTTACATATGTGTTTTTTCCTTTGTATATATCTCAGTATACTGTATATGGCTCAGTAAACTCCTGAAGAAGCAGAGCACAAATACGGAGAAGCAGAGCACAAATCGAAATATCTCCAATGATCACCTTTTTGGCCAACAGTGCCAATGAAATTAGATAACCTGGATTGCTTGCTACGGTAAAAACATGTAACAGTGAGAAAGTAATAACAAATAGGTGATAAATGTGAATAATTATTTATGATCTTACAATATGGAGATTAAAAAACACATGATCTGCACATGTTTATGTTTTATCTGTAAAACATATTGTTGATACATTTTGTACTAATATATAGAAGATGTGGTTATTGGGTATCTTAAAAGTCATGTAATTTGAGGTAATGGGATGTGGTAACTTCTAGGTCAACCAATCCCTTTAATAATTCAGGCAATTGTTTTTAGTTACAGTGTACCCATTGAGACCAGATTTCACCACTACAAGAAGGATGTCTTTCAGCATGGACTATCTGTTTTACGGAAGGGTCTAAAAACATGACAATTATATAAAACAGGCAAGTGCTGATAAACTCCATGTTTTTTGTGCCACTCGTGTCCCACAAGGGTGGTCAAAGAAGTAGGGTGTTACAAACTACTAACTTTTTTTAGTCTAAAAAAAGTAAAAATTTACTTTGCCCACATCTTTAAAATAATTAAAAAAGCTATACAAGTTAATTATTAATAAAAAAAACCCTATTCTAGTGATAATTCTAATAGTTGTTAGTGAAGTAAAAAAAATGGAACAGTAATTAAACAAATATTAGCAAACTATGATTATTATAATTATTATCATTGCTATTATAAAATATATCGAAAATATATCGAAAGAAAATATTAACGACCTTTGTGCCACATACCTTTTCAGAGCCTGAAGTGAAGTGTGTCACTGGTCCTAAAACCCCTGACTAGCAGAACAAGGGGGGGGCAGGGCACAGAGGGGCATGAGTGCTGGTCCTGATGACAATCCTCAAAAAGAAAGCAACACAGGAGATGCACATCTCGAATGCAGAGTAGGCGGGGCCAAGGACAGGTGCAAGCCGAGTCAAAGACAAGCGCGTGATGAAGTACCAGACAGCAGGCAAACTTGTAATCGAGGGGCAAGCCAGTATCAGAGCCATTCAGAAAATGAAGTACCAGGACAGCAGATGAAGAGCAGAGTCAGGAACAAGGCTGCTGTCCAGAACACAGAAGATCAGCAGGATGTTTAATATGAGCCGGGTCAGTAAGTGGAGCAAGGGTCAGGATACAGGATCTTGGAAGCAACAACTAACAATCACTCAGCAGTGAGCATCAGGGGATCACGGTTTAAATAGCTCATCTGGCGCCAGAGTTTGTAGCGCAAACATACAGGTGCACGCCGGTGGACACATGCGCACATCCACGCAGAGGCGCATGCCCAGGCCTGGTTCTGTAGACCTTACCATGTGCATGCACATACACAGAAACCCTCATAATGCTACTAGCATAGGCTTTTCAATGGACTCTTGACACTTTGGTACACTAAAGAGCTAGTTTGGGCAAAGGGTGTGAAGAATTGTATGGTTCTCTGGAACATCCCACGTGTAGACTGCAGACTTGGGTGGAATCAATACAACATCTCCTCAAAGAAATGAAAAATGGCATAAATTGACTAACACTGAGTAAGAGAGCTGTCATGTGTGCCTACTATATGAGCATTTCAGAGAGATATGGCTATATGCAGAGAATGCCTTGGCTAAGGGGAGTTGAATATATATATTTTTTTAAATAACCATTACTTATTAGATCACAGATAGAAGACAGATAGAGAGGAACCACCTCCAAAACAAAGAGGATATTAGTGGAAGTCAGGTGGCAAGAAACAAAAAGCAATGAAGAAGTGCTGGTCACTGAGGACCATCAAAAGATGCTGGGGTTGCTAAAGGAGTAGAGCATATTTACTCTGCAAAGTGAACGCTGATTAATTTTTTAGTTTGACAAGTTAACTGATACTGCTGTTCTGATGCTGTTAAACTTGGGCTGGGCATCTAAGCTTCAAATAAACTGATGACAAACGGGTAAATATCTTTGGGAGACTAATCATAGAGCTGTGGAAAAGAGACAGCTGATAGCAATGATCAATTAAGCTAATGTAGAGATAAAGAAAAACATAAATTAAATGGCATACTGAGTAAAAAATTGGTTTCAAGCTGCCACAGCCAGTAAAGGAAAGAGAAAAATGTAAGCCAAGATCTCAGTACTCAGTCTTTATCTTTATCTGAAAGGTTCACAGCACAAGCTGAGACGCTCCAGAGGCCTTGAGGCTAGGTTCACACCTGCACTACATCGCACGACACCTGGGATGCACGCCCCGGGAATGCACAGTCTTGTACAATGCAGGCAGTGATTGCTGCGCGGCCCCATTGCTGACATCCGTGCGGCAATCGCAGAAAAAAGGTACATGTACCTTTTTTGTGATACAAGACGCGTGGCTGTTTTAGCCACGATCGTGTTTGGAAGCTAGGATGCAATTGCGGTGTCAAACCACACGATCTGTCCAGTGCGACTGGGGTGCCAATAGAAAACAATGGCACCCACAGCGCGATCGGTTCACATCTTGGCGACTCCTGACCGTGCGGCAATCTGCGCGGAATCGTGCACGATTGCCGTGAGGTGTTGACTAGGTGTGAACCTAGCCTGAAAGCAAAGTGGTCCAGTTCAAACAAATTGGTAAACAGAGTAATTGACAGAACGTTCGGTAAAAATTATTAGCAATTTAACCCTTTTGTTACCACTGACGTAAGTCTTATGTTCGCAGCAGAGGGCCCCTGTAAACAGTCTGATTACCCATGTAAAGCCAACTGTTGATTTGACTGGAAGTGATTCGGGTGGCTTTAAAGCCACCTGATTGTTTCCAGGTGTCTATATGAAAGTAATGAAGTTAAGTATATAAAAAAGTTTAACAAGTAAAGTTAACTAATAAAATTTAAATTAAAAATAAAAAGTTAAATTAAATAAATTTAAAAACACCAAAAAATCTTGACCACATACATGCACATACTAATACAAAAATGTGCCGCACGTTACATATTGCCACATATGCCAGAGTGAAATCAATAATTCTAGGGCCAATATTCATTAACTTTAAACTGATGACCTGAGGACGCCTTGGTGATGAAACACATAAGGTGGAGCTAAACACTGTAAGGCGAACATGCTTTTGACAGGGCATCTGTGTGCATGGAGATCCGACTGACTATAGCACAGTGTTTTTCACACAATGCTGAGTTATATGATCCAAGTGCTGGTTTAAGTACATTAGAATGTTATTACCATGTTATTGTGTCTGTGTTTTTTAATACAGAGGTCATACTACATTATAAAGCCTGGGTTTGCATCTGCCTTATGGTCCCTGACTGTCTTTGGAGACTTCTTTTGATTACCCTCTTGGATGGTCATTATCATTAGATGGAACTGTGCTTTGTGACCTCTCCTGTATAAAGAGGGTCAGGAGTTAGGGTGAGTGTGATTCCATTTGGGTTATAGGACACATGGTTAAGATTGTAAGGGATTATATTTGAGCTTGGAAACACATTATCCACATGGTCGGGGGATTATTGCGGTTGCAAGAACTTTATAATCTGTGAATCATTGGTGATTGCTGATATTTTACTACACTTTATATGGTTTTTTTTGCATTTCTGCTGATATTGATATATTGTTGATATATTTGTTCATATATTTGTTCTCTATTTATTTGTTTGTTATTCATATGATGACAGTAAGAGACTATAGAAAAAAGACACTAGGTCTTATTTTCGGGGATGTCTTACCTGGCTTGGCTGCAGCTGTTCACTCTGCCGTCCAGGGAGCCACAGACCGGTGGGCGTGCGGGCGGGGCTGGGCCATG
>NW_017307867.1:241731-252427 GCF_000935625.1 Nanorana parkeri
GGAGCTGCGGCTAGCGCTCTGATGCCGTCCTGGGAGCCGCTCTGGGTGCTCGTTCAGCCGATCGGAAGGCATTGATGATGAAGAGCCGCTCGGCTCAGTTAAGGATTGGTCGGCGGGCAAGCGGTGGGGGCGTGCGTGCCTGGCGGGGGGTGCGTGCCTGGCGGGGGGGCGTGCCTTGCGAGTGGGCGGGAGGCAGCTGAGGCTAGCACTATCTTCAGGGATGTCTGTAATATGAGATCTACCACCGAACTAGGTCTTATTTTCGGGGTAGGTCTTATATTACAGAAACCCCTGAAGATAGTGCTAGGTCTTATTTTCGGGGTAGGTCTTACTTTCGGGGAAACACGGTAGTTGCACTGCATGTTTTCTATTTGTCAAAGCGTCGCCCATGGACGTTTTGGTTTACCATAGTTTTTTGCCATTTCACTGGACCCGTGGAATTTTTAAGCTCGGCATGTATCTATTTACTTGGCATAACCCCATCTTTTATTTGTTACTAAAAATGGGTATTATATTGTGTTTTTGTGCAGTAAAATGAACTTAACTGTATTTTTCTGAAATTTTAGTTTTGATAAAGAGTTGTGCTGATATCATACGACATAAAAATTTGCAACTGCCGCCACTTTATTCTACAGGGTCTCTGCTTTTTAGTAAATATATAATTTCAGGGGAGTTTAAGTAATTCTCAGGCTTAAAATGTGGATTATAACATGTATGCAAAAAACACAAAAACATCTCTGGCAGCGAAAAGGTTAAAAGCAACTATGATGATATCCTGCAATTTATTTCATTTCAGAAATGGATGCTTTATATAATATTAATAAATACATTTTAGTTTGCGAATAAACATTTAATGCAGGAGGCAACCATGACACACATGCTTTGCTTTTTAATAAAAAAAAGCTCAGAGCTGCCTGCATAGCTTTTTTGTTAATCAACTAGATTTTTTTTAGCCAGCCATTCATATATCAGACTTCTTATAGCCATGGTCCTGTTATGAATGCTAGATTTACACTTGGGTAGGAAGACTACCTAAAATTCTCTGAAATGATCTTTGCATAGGCAGATTTGGCTTCAGTAGTATATATACAAATGGTCTTGGCTTGGGTCTATTGAGACATGTACAGTATACACTTATGGGATGATTAAGGTCAAGTGAGGTGATTTAATCAAAACTTCAAATTTTTCTACTGCCTAGTTTTTTTCTTTCTCTAAAAACATTGTTCAACCACTTGCTGACTGGGGTGTTTACACCCCCCTTCCTGACCAGGCCATTTTTCAGTATTCAGCGCTGCGGTACTTTGGCTGACGTTTACTCCGTCATGCAATGCTGTACTGAAATTAATTTGATAACATTTTTTGGGGACAGATAGAGCTTTCCTTTGGTGGTATTTAATCACCACTGGGGTTTTCATTTTTTACTATATAGCAAAAAAAGTACTGAATACTGAATGGTTTTCCCTTTTTTATTTTAGAAAACATTTATATTTACCAATTTTTTGCTTAAATATAAAAGTTGGTGTCACGTCGGGTAAATAGACACCAAACATGTCAAGCCTTAAAATTGCGCGCGCCCGCGAAATCGCAAAAAAACACAATAGACAAAATTGGTCAGAGGCGACGTTTTAAAAGATTTTACCATCAGTTTAGTGTTATCAGTGATTGATGGCCCTAAAATGATTGCTCTCATTGTGACGTTTGCAGTGATATGTAACACGTGCGGCATAATTGGAGCAATCATCTTTTTTTGCGTGTAGGCACATCTATGTGGGGGTGGGGGATTTTTAAAAAAAATATTTTTGTTTGTTTGTTTTGTGTGTGTACATTTTTATTTATTTTGTGAGAAAATTATTTTTCTTTTTTTTACTTTTTTTACACTTAACTTTATTGTTATCACATAGGTTGCTAAGAAGTACCCTATGTGATAACAAATTACAGTGACAGGTCCCTTTGATGGAGACATCAGGGGTCTCTAAGACCCCTAATGTCACCTAGGGACTCCCAGAGAAGCTGATGAAGCACAGATCTGCTTCATCAGTTTCTCTCCGGTTTCTGTACCGGAGAGTGACAGAGGAATTTGGAAGTGATGTAATATACATCACTTCCTGCATTCAGAGACCAGGAGGAGAGCGGAGGGAGATCAGGTACTCATCTCCCTCCGTTCTCAGTGCACAGAGAGACATCGCCTGGAGGGAATGGACGCCGGGGATCGCGGGGACGGCGGCGGCAGGGACAGCGATGGTGACCAGAGGTAAGGAGGGACGCAGCCTCACTTGTATCATACAAGCAATCGGGCATCTTTACAGATGCCGGACCGCTTGTATGTAAATGGCCAGCACTGGCCGTTTAAAATCGATGTGGTTTCCCGCTCACATGTGCCAGGGGGTGCGCGCCAGCGGGCACGTCTAAAGACGCCCACCCGCATCCATGAGACTTCCGTCCGGCCGTTTTTCAACGATCAGTGGCCGGGAGGTGGTTAAAGTGCATCTGCAGAACAAAATGTAATATATGGTAGCTTACCAATTCTTAGAGGTGGTGGCTGCATTAGTTTTCTTTTTGAAGCTTTTTTTTTAACTTTATTTTCACCATAACATACTTTCTGTCCCAGGGTGACAACGCTCACTCATTGCACTATATTTATCCCTCTCCTCATCTCAATGACATAGATGGAAGCTGTTCACAGAGAGAACTGGAGACAATGTTCATTGCTCTATCATTGGTTTATTACCAAAACAAGGCACTAACAATGAAACATCAACAAGAGTCTTGACACAGTCTTGACACATTGAACACTAAGAGGGTTATTCACTAAAGAGCCGAAGGACACTGCTTTAATTGCATGACAACAACAGGGTAGACCCAGCCGTGATGTCATGGCTGGCTCCCTCCAGTTGCTGTCCTTCAATGACAGACCAGTGGCCTCAGGTTTTTTGAGGACACTGGGCTGTCAGTAAATGACAAAAACTTGGCAGAGCAAGCCATGACATCATGGCTGGCTCCACCCAGTTGTTTTCATTTGTCCGGGACATGCAAGAAGACTCTGGCAGGTGCCGGCTAAATGTAAACAGTTGGGCAGAGCTAGCAGTGATGTCACCACTAGCTCCACCCAATTGTTTATATTTTGCTGGCATCTGTCAGATTCTTCATTCTGCGATGGGAGTTCATTGAATGCGGTCAGCTCGGCGGGCGTTTAAAAAAAATATATATTGATTTGTTTTTTATTTGTTTTTATTTTGCTGAGTCGTCGAAATTGTGGACAATGCTGGATGTCGTGATTGACCCTGGATTACAATGTTGGATCAATTTTTTGTGATTTTATTTCAATTAAATGATATTTGATTAATGTCCGTTCTTTTTAGTTGCATATTTTTAACCCTTTAGTGAATGGGTAGGGGTACAAGTACCCCTTACTCATTCACAAGGGGCACCACATCTGGGTGCCCCTTTATTAAAGGTGTACCCAGATGCAAAAAAGCCCCCCTGACTGCAGACCCTCACAACCAACGCCCCAGGACTTGTGGGGAAGAGGCCCTTGTCCCCCTGGAAAAGCACCTTGTCCAGGTGCTAAGGGCATGTGGCCTGGTATGGCAGGGAGGGGGGCCCTCACTAGCCCCCCCCCCCCTTTCCTGCCTTGTTAGGCCTGTGCTCGGATCAAGGGTCTGGTTAGGAATTTTAGGGGGACCCCACATTTCTTTTCCCTACTTTTGGTGGTGGGGTCCCTCCTTAAAATTCTGCCTGGTATGACTTTTGGGGGAACCCCACACACTTTGTTTTTTAAATAGGGGTCCCTCCTAACTTTCCTACAAGACCTAAAGGGTTTGGGAAGGGGACTCCATGCTGTTTTTTTCTTTTTTTAATTACTTTCTTTAAAAAATAAATATATATGTATACATTTATTAAAATATATATATTTTTTAATGTTCCTTTTTTTTACCTCAGAGGTAGCAAGTAGAATAGCCGAGCCGAATGCGGCTTGGCGGCATTCAGCTATTAACTTACTGCCGTTCCACACCTATGAGAATAAATGTTGCATCGGCTGACTCGATTAAAATATATATATATTTTAATGTTCCTTTTGTTTACCTCGGAGGTAGCAAGTAGAATAGCCGAGCCGAATGCGGCTTGGCGGCATTCAGCTATTAACTTACTGCCGTTCCACACCTATGAGAATAAATGTTGCATCGGCTGACTCGAACGGCCTTTGCACTTCGGCTCAGCCGAACATGCAGAACATGTGTGGTTGACCAAAGCCATCGAAGGCAGCCGATGTATGGCTGATTTTAGCTGATGCATGGCTGAAAACAGCCGTATGGACCTGAAGTGAATAGCTGAACGCCTTTCGGCTCAGTTCAGTTCGGCTTGGTTATTCACTCGGCTGCCTTCAACAGCTTAGTGAATAACCCTCTAAATGTGCTTTCTCATATGGATGGTGTGAAACACATCAAGACTTTTGTTGTTGATGTCTCATTGTCAGTGTCTTTATTGGGTAATAACCCTCTGTTTGACTAGTGAGCACTGCAGACCTTCTCCTTTTAAATAATGATTTTAAAATGCAATGACTGGGCAAGGTCTGGGAGCTAAAGGTTAACCCTGCGGTGCTGAACTGGAAAGCTGGTCTCCCTTGTAGCAAAAGCTTTTGAAAATATAATTGAAAACAACTTGCTGGATTTCTAGCTGGATCAGAAGGTATTTTTGCACTTCTCGGTCAGATCTAACAAAATGCCTCCACTGGTATAATTAAAAGACTTCACTACCTTAAAAGGGGCATTTCTCTTTCCCAGGTGAATTTGGGAAAATGGAATTACTCCTACTAGTCTGCTTCCTCTCCCCCCACCACTGCTTTTACCTGACATGATTGCTTCTTCCCCTCCCCGGCTCCTGGTGGAATATCCATGCTCCCTACTTGGAATTGCAGTCCTGTGGTATGTATTTAAAATTTCGCTTGAAAATGGCGAGCACTCATTGGTCAATGCAGTTACCTCAGCAATGAAAAGTGCATCTGACCCTGCTGACCATTAAGAAGCACTTCTCAGATAAATAATCCAAATTCACCTGGGAAAGTGGAATTACTCTTTAACCTTCCTGGCGGTAATCCCGAGTGTGGCTCGGGGTTAACTTTCAGTACCAAAAGTGATAACTCCGAGCCACACTCGGGATTACACTATACCGATGCCGGCATCCGTCTTCCGGGTTCCGTCCCTTGCGAGCACCGGCATCACAGGGGGGCGGAACCGGCGGGAAATGTAAAAGTAAAGAATAGAGAAAAAAAGGGAAAAAAAACTGAGATAATCAGACCGCCAGGGAGGTTAATTTAGCCTTCCCAATTGATTCCAATGCATTTCACCAAAATTTCAAGGAAATTAAAACTCTTAATTCAAGTCTTCCACGGTAATGTAACGCTGCACATTGAATTAATCCCAAGCTAAGTACATTAAAATGATGTTCACATATGTATCCCTGTTCTTTATTGTGGAGTTTGATGATGTATATGTATCTGAAGGCAATATTCATCTCACACTTGCTCATACTTATCTCTCATGGATTGTAACCAAAATCAACCACACAGGATCCCATAAATGTACACATGTCATGTGGCACTAATGTGAGGAGCAGAATGCATCAGTAAATAGTTTTACTGTTAATAAAATGGCAATACAGATCACAATACAGATCACAGCAGAAAAGGCAGAGTGGGATCTAATAAAAATACTTGACCCATCTCCCCTAAAAGTGTAGGTTTAGTCAATCATTATTTATTAGATACAGGTGTTTCACAAAATGAAGGAACTTAGAGGGAAAAGAGAAAGGATTTTAATCTTCCAGGACTACTAGGCGGCCTTTCACAAAAACAAAGAGCCTTTGTACCGGTTTGTAAAGTACTCCAAGAGAGGGGAATATGATTTTCTATTGTGGGGTGTGGGGTCATCAATTATTTGATGACCCCACATTGGCAAGGGACCAATGTCATCTGCAGGCCACAGTGGATCTTGGTGTGATACTGGGAGGTTTTTTTGGGGGCTGTGATGGAGACAAGCAGTACAAATTTTATTCACCTCTTTGCTTAAGCAGGAGTAGTTGATAGCTAGATTTAAGATTAAAAAAATGAGACTATGGGGATGTAACATACTCACGTCCCCTTCGTTCCAGTCTCTGTGCATGGCGCTGCCCCCTCAGCTGCAGCGTCATTCAGCTCAACCCTCATACCTGGTTTAAGGCGCCAGATTCAAATGTCCAGTGTCAGTTCAATGTGTAAACGCCAGGCGGTATCACCGTAGATTCCCTGTCTGCACTGTGACCTCTCTCCCCCCTCGCTTTACTAAAGTACCTTGCTGGAGGACACGCTGCTGCTGTCTCTCCCCAAACATTCCTTCCTTGTCAGAACCAGACTGTCACTGGACAGGACTTATTTCTCTCAGGATCTCAGCTGATGCTTCTACTTTCAAACCAGGACTGTGTATGGACATACCTCTAACGAACACACCTACCATTGCTCCTGTCACACTAGTTACTTGCTGCTGACGGATTCCACTGAAGTAAGCCAGGGCTCAAAATTTCAAGTCCTGAGTTACTAGCCAGGGCTTAAGAGTTACTCGCCACCAGTTGCCCCACCTAACCCCTACCCTGCCCCGACCTTAACTTCGCCCCTAAACACACCCTCTTAAATTATCTTATGATAATTCTTATTGTATGATAGTTGCCGCTTGTAAATGGCAGATTAGGTATTCCTGCTGCAGGAAAACGCAAGTTCCAGAGTTCCAGATGCAGGAATCCCTAATCCCTGAAATATAGGTGTAAATTGGGGCGTAATATACACATACACTAAAACACATTAATACACTTCTCATACAGAAAATTGTTATCAATACTTACCGTAATTTTCCTTTCCTGGCTCTCCCCATGTCAGCATACCACGGGTTAGCTCCGCCCTCAACCCCAAGTAGGACCACCTTCACTAGATGATAAATCCCCCCTGCTCCACCCACCATACGTTCCATTACACGCCGAGCGAAGACACTATCAGGGAGGGAAGCCTATGCTGACATGGGGAGAGCCAGGAAAGGAAAATTACGATAAGTATTGATAACAATTTTCCATATTCCTGGCTCACCCCATGTCAGCATACCACGGGATATAACTAGACACAAAGAAACATGGGAGGGTACTGAATGCAAAAACTAATTTAATCACATAATCATCGAGAACAGGCGGCAGAGAGCACAGCCGAGCCAAAGGCACAAGCCGCATATGAGGAGACATCACCCTATAATGTTGGATGAACGTATTAGGAGTAGACCAGCTGGTGGCCTTGCAAACAATTTCCGCAGGAACCTTGGAGTACGCAGCCCAAGAGGTAGACACCGATCTGGTCGAGTGAGCCCTGACTTCGAGAGGAGGAGGTAGACCTGCTGAAGCATACGCCAGCTGAATGGCTCTGACCACCCATGAAGACAGCAACCTAGCTGAAGCTGCAGCTCCTCTCCTAGGACCCCTCGGGAGAACAAACAGATTATCCGAGGTACGAAAATCCCTGGTTCTAGAAATGTAGGTGGACAAGATGTCCACTGCATCCAACTGTTTAAGAAGTTTATCTTCCACTGACAGGTCCGCTTCATTAATAGCCGGGAGAACTGTCTCCCAATTGATGTGAAACTCCGAAGAGACCTTGGGTAAAAACTCAGGGATTGGCTTCAACTTGATCTGAAAAAAACTGGCAGTAATGTTCTCTAACAGAGAAGGCACGAAGCTCCGACATCCGTCTAGCCGAGAGGATGGCCATCAAGAAAACCATCAACAAGGCAAGGTGGTACAATGAACAGGATACAGTGGGAGAAAAAGGACCGTTCAACAATTCCCTGAGGACAAGTGGGAGGTACCACTTGGGGAAAAATGGCCTCACTGGAGTTCTTATCTTCAAGGCTGCACGTAAAAATTGCTTCACCATAGGATGAAAAGCCCAACGGAACTTGGTCAGACCTGATAGAGCTGAGATCTGAACTCGCAATGTGTTGTAGCTGAGACCCGCGTCAAGGGCAGACTGGAGAAACTCAAGTACTTCTCCTATAGAAGGATTTTCAGGATTCCAGCCCCTATGCAAGGCCATTGTTAAGAATTTGTCCCAAACCCGATGGTAAGTTGACTTCGTAGAAAGTTTCGTAGCCTGCAGCATAGTCTCCACTACTGAGGATGATAGACTCAGCTGCTGCAACCTCCGCCTCTCAATCTGAAAGCCATCAAACTCAGGTGAGATAAGTTGGGATGGACCGTTTCCTGCTGATGTAGAAGGTCCCGTCTCAAAGGCAATGGAATCGGAGAAGCGGTCATGAGGTCCAGAAGCAGAGGGAACCACGGCCTTTTTGGCCACATGGAAGGACCGCTATTGCCTCGACTTGCTCCCGGTCTATCTTTTAATAGAGTCCACCCAGTGGTGGTCTGGTTCCTGGCAGTTACTTGCTGCTGGAGACACCCGCACAGGAACTGCAGGACCTGGGGGTGCTCTGGATCCTGACACAATCCGATGTAGCTCAGGCAAGCCTTGGCCGCACAGAATACCGATCTGCCCACCACCATGGAAGACCGGACTAGATGACGAACCTTGCGGAGCGGAAGGAAGATCTTCATCTGAACGGTGTTGAAGATCATGCCCAGGTACTCCAATCTCTGAGAGGGAAGTAAGTTGCTTTTCTCCCAATTCACCAGCCAAAGTCCCGAAGAGTTACAAGAACCACCTCACTGTGAGCCACTATTTGATGAATTGACTGGTTTAACAGCAGAACATCGTCCAGGTAATGATGAATACGTATATTTTTCAGCCGCAGAAAGGCTATCAGAGCCACGAAAACTTTGGGAAATGTCCTGGGGGCGGACGAGAGGCCAAACGGTAGGCACTAAAACTGGAAATGATCTGGACCTACTGCGAACCTGAGGAATCTCTGGTGCTCCACCGCAATGGGTATGTGAAAATATGCATCTGCCAGATCCACTGTCAGCATCCAATCTTTTGGCCTCACCACATCTTTTATTGTTTCGAGGGACTTCATTCGGAAATGCTGCGCTCTGACATAGCTGTTCAGTCGTTTCAGATCCAAGATAGGCCTGAACGTCCCAGATGCTTTCCTGACTAGGAAAAGTGGAGAGTAAGCTCCTGTTCCCCGCTGGTGATGCGGGACAGGCAGTATCGCACGAGCGTGCCGCAATTGTTCTATATAGGCCTTGAGACAATCTCGTTTCTCTGGCAATCTTGGTATCGCAGTATCCATGAAAAAATCTGGCGGAAGGGAAGAAAACTTGATTCTGTATCCCCTTTGAATGACTCTCACCACCCATGAGTCTCGGATGTTGTCCGCCCCAATCCGCCCGTAAGAGGCCAGTCTTGCGCCTACCGAAGGCGGAAGGGCGGGCCTCATTTCAGAATGTCTTCTCCGCCTCCAGCCTGCCGAAAAAATGGCCTCACTGGAGGCCTTATCTTCAAGGCTGCACGTAAAAATTGCTTCACCATAGGATGAAAAGCCCAACGGAACTTAGTCAGACCTGATAGAGCTGAGATCTGAACTTGCAATGTGTTGTAGCTGAGACCCGCGTCAAGGGCAGACTGGAGAAACTCAAGTACTTCTCCTATAGAAGGATTTTCAGGATTCCAGCCCCTATGCAAGGCCATTGTTAAGAATTTTATCAGGCCTAGCCCATTCCTCCTCCATGACTTCCTTAATCTCGTAAAACAGAGCAAAGGAGGCCAAATCCTTTTTAAGATTCGGAAAATACATCAACTTTTGTTCTGGCACTGGTTCATCCTCCCACTCTAAGGCGAGCTTAATTGTTGAGATAAGAGGTGCCACAAGGGAGAAATCAAAGGTAAAAGACTGAGCCCCGCCGTCCTCCTCCATATCAGAGTCCTCCCCCGAGGAGTCAGAGGACAAATGAGGCCCTGCCACCTCTTCCTCCCTTCTCTTCTTCGGAGCCGGATTGCGGCTGGTAAAGAGCTTAAGTCCCTCCGCCACGGCCTCCTGAATGTAAGCCTTGACATCCTGTGTCTGGGAAGTCTCTTCCGTGGCCACCTCTTTAAGGCAGCTTAAACACATCATCTCATCAGGTAGGGCCGGAGCCCTGCACCCCCAGCAGGAACCAGCAGGAGAGGACCTCAGAGAACTATCCCTAAGGAGGCGACTTGTGCCCAATCCAGGGGATATACGGGAAGATCTAGCAGAAGATTTCTTGCTAGGAGAGGAAGATCTGTGATGAGACGTAGATTTGGTCTTATGCTTTTTCCCCATTTTGGGACTCGTCCCCCTGTAAATCGAAGAAAGCTAAGTACAGAAAGACAAGGGATCAGTAAGAAACGAACACAGCATTTCCAAGAGACCAGAAACCATCACTGCAGAACTCACCAGCAACTAGAGAAAACCTGACCGCAACACGGCCGCGGGTACCGGAAATGTGTGCTCCAGGCTGGAGCGCAAGCCGAACTGCCCCTAATGCCTGCCACGAGGACAGAGCCAAGGCGGCCGCTCGAGATGCGACTGCAAGAAGGCACAGACAGAGAGAGAGTAAAAAACGGTAGGCAAAAGAGAAGGTAAAAGGAAAAAGACCGTTCAGAGTCCACTTACCTAGCCCATATAAGCGGACCGGCAGCCATTTAGGACTATGGTCATAACCCTGGCACCACGGATATGCAGCCCCTAGAGGATTTACCTCCCACAGG